>NC_134357.1:43059188-43131210 GCF_048569485.1 Anomaloglossus baeobatrachus | reverse complement strand
ACTTGCTTATCACTAGTTACGAAACAGAGCACCCGAGCATGGTAGTGCTCGCTTAACACTAGTTACGAGTACTGAGCATCTGAGCATTGTAGTGCCTGCTCATCCCTAGTTACGACTACTGAGCACCCGAGCATGGTAGTGCTTGCACATCACTAGTTACGAGTACTGAGCACCCGAGCATGATAGTGCTCGCTCATCACTAGATACAAGTACTGAGCACCCGAGCATGATAGTGCTCGCTCATCACTAGATACAAGTACTTAGCACCCGAGCATGATAGTGCTCATTCATGACTAGTTACGAGTACCGAGCAGCTGAGCATGGTAGTACTCGCTCATCACTAATTACGAGTACCGAGCACCCGAGCATGGTAGTGCCTGCTCATCACTAGTTACAAGTACAGAGCACCTGAGCATGGTAGTGCCCGCTCATCACTAGATACGAGTAGCGAGCCCCCGAGCATGGTAGTGCTCACTAATCACTAGTTACAAGTACTTAGCACCCGAGCATGGTAGTGCTGGCTCATCACTAGTTACGAGTACTGAGCACCAGAGCATGGTAGTGCTCGCTCATCACTAGTTACGAGTGCCGAGAACCTGAGCATGGTAGTGCCCGCTCATCACTAGTTACAAGTACTGGGCACTCGAGCATGGTAGTGCTCGCTCATCACTAGTTACGAGTACAGAGCACCCGAGCATGGTAGTGCCCGCTCATCACTAGTTACGAGTACTGACCACGTTGGGCATGGTAGAGAAGACGTAGCTATAGACATAGCGCTAACTGATCTTCAACCCAGCCTGGAATGACTTAGGGGCCCCCTCCTGGGTAAAGGTGAGTAATTAGGCAGGGGGCCATCGCAGCACCTATAATATAAATGCATGACATCGTGGTTAATGCCGACAGTTTAATAATCTGTTACTGATCTATTCAGATTTGTTCCTTAATGTGCACCTTTGATTCGCCTCATATTTCAGTAATTTACACATCTGTGGTGCGGACTATCACACGGATCAAAAACATCATGACAGGAAATGTTAAATATGGGTTTAAGTTACTGAGCTATTAATACTCCGCAATCTTCCCACACTTGGTACTTAAAGCAAATCATTCCTCAAACACATAATCATAATCATAATCAGTGGGAGTCCTGAGGCTCAGATGTACGGAGGACGAGCCAGGGAATCCGGTGATTGAGATAAGTGCCACATTAAAGGTCTTTTATTGTTGATCTGTCCCCTGACAGGTTCATTCTCTTGTCAGTTAGCGAAAACCAACAATGGAGGAGAATGGCGGAGCCGGGTAATACCAGGACGGACATGGCATTTCCAGACATCTGCGCCGTCTCTCGGCTACACAACGTCTCTCCCCAAGTCTCTGCCTCATTACGAAGACCGGCTATAACTTATCTTTATGGTTCCTACAACTGAAAAAGAAAGAAATTCAGTCTTAAATGAATGTCTGATGTGACCTCATGCTTGCTCAGAGCTGATGGGGCGGGAGCTGAAACAAGTCTGTGTAACAGAAAGGCAGTCTGATGTATAGCAATGAGGTGACCACCTAGCTACACGCTACCTATAAGGATTATTGTGGATTTTGGTGACACAGGATGGATCACATCCCGTTCTTGACCAGGTTTTTGTATAATCAATCCTAGCTCCATGAACCACGCTCCATTATGGGTTATTGTGGGATTATTTTCTTCTCAAAATGTATTCCCATATTAACTTACTGGATAAGATATGAGGGGGATCAGAACGGGAGAAAGGCTTAAAGGGGATGTCCAGGATTAGAAAAAAAGTCTTTTATGCTGTGTTTTTCCTGCTAAGGCTATGTTCACACTTCCATTGTTTTGCTTCCGTCACCTTGAGGAATTACGGTATCCTGAAAAATATTTTGCAGGAAGCCGTTTTTTCCCCATAGACTTGTATCAACGACGGATTGTGACTGACGACCTTGCGTTGCATCCGCCGCGTGACGGATCAGTCGTTTACTGACTGACCGTCAGGCTGGAGCTGAAGGTAACGTTTTTTGGAGTGGCAAAAAAACCACTCCGCAGGTGTCCGTCGCCATCCGTCACAAGCTATAATGGATGTCTATGGTGCTGGATTCCATCATGCTTTACTGAGCATGCCCAGAATGTTTGGCACACCCATTGGGCTGTCCAAAACACAAACTGATCACGACGGATCAGTCAAAAAATGGACGCACAACTGATAACGGATGCGATGGATCCGGTTTTTCACAAGATTCCTGTGAACAAAATCCTGTGAAATAACACATCCATTGCATCAGTTGACATCTAAAAAAACGACGGATCCGTCATTGCGTCGCAACGACTGACCTGACGGAAGCAAAACAACGGAAGTGTAAACCTAGCCTAAGGCTAGGTTCACATTTCCGCTTTGCATCAGTCACATGCGTTGCTTGACGCTTGTGACTGATGCGTTGTACAACGGGTGACAAGAATTGAAATTCATTGTCACAAGAAAGCGGATTCCGTTGCAAAACGAGTGATCGTTCACAATAGCCGGCCGCCGGCTTTTGAGAGCGATCAGCTGA
Organism: Anomaloglossus baeobatrachus; assembly: GCF_048569485.1. NCBI lineage: Eukaryota > Metazoa > Chordata > Amphibia > Anura > Aromobatidae > Anomaloglossus > Anomaloglossus baeobatrachus. Next base: position 43,128,651 of record NC_134357.1, on the reverse strand, counting down.
TCTCCCAGCGGCCAGCTTTTGAGAGCGATCAGCTGATTGCCTGGCGGCCGGCTTCTGTGAGCGATCGACTGATCTCCCGGCCGCCGGCTTTTGAGAGCGATTGATCGCTCTCAAAAGCCGGCGGCCCGGAGATCAGCTGATCGCTCACAGAAGGCGGCTGCTGGGCAATCAGCTGATCGTTCGGCCACCGAGAGAGAGCATGCGCAGCGAAATGAAAAGGATTCCACTGCTCAAAAAACATTACACTGCATTCCTGCCGCCCGACGGTCAGTCGTTCCACGACTGATCAGTCGGGCGGCGGATGCAACGCAAGGGCATCAGTCACAATCCGCTGCTCATACAAGTCTATGGGAAACAACGGAATCCGCCAAATGGATTGCGTTATCAGAGCGGCGGATTGTGACTGATAATAAACAACGGAAATGTGAACCTAGCCTAACACATCAGTAGTTGCAGCAGATGTTTCTGCTCCAAATACGGAATTTGTGCACGTACCCAACATGTTTCTTTAGTTTACAGCTTGTTGCCTTGGAAACCGACCACCGCTGTTGTCGCTGTCTAGCTTGTAAGCACTGTGCTGAAAGCTGGCCATGATTATTAAGTAACAGTGCGCTCCAGAGATCCTGGTCCGCTCCAAAACACTACTTACAAGATCAGTAGAATTCTACTGTCTCGCAGCAGTGGTCAGTCTCCAAGGCAACAAGCTGTAAACAAAACAAAAAAGTGGTAATATCTCAAGAATGGATGAAAATTTTAATAAGCAGCAAATTGTAAAAACGCTTGTATTTGCATGATCTTACAATAGCTGGAACAGACAAATCTATCCCTTATAAAACTTTTGATTTCAGCTGATTTATAGAAATATACCAGCGTCCAACGACTAAAGAGAAACCATCTTCTTTTGGATCTTGCTGGCGTTATGCGTGCACGTCGTGTTCCTGCCAGAGCGCTACTCTGACGCGGTGTGCGAGAGTCACTGGCGCTGATTATTGTCCTGTGATTAGTGCGTCTGAAGAAAATCTTGGTTTTTCTCAGATTATATAAAAATCAGACAAAACTGAGGCGCAATTTCAGACCGTGCGAGATAATAAAATCTTCAGTCATGCAGTTCAGAAAACACCGCGCGCCACGGAGCCTCGGCTAATTTCAGAAGGTTTAAGAATGCCATGATTGATAACGAATTTTAAATGAGGTTACGAAAGGCATTACTATAATGTCACACCAATTAAGTGAGATGGAAAGATAATGAAGGCTTTTATTTCAGCCGATCAATCCTATCGAGATTACACGCGACCACTTTCCATTGCTTTGATAAGCAAATATTTGATATCAAAATAAGGGGACGTTCGGCGGAGTAAAAATAAAGGAGGCGCATTAATGTGGAAAGACGCGGTCAGCGAAGGTCGAAAAACAGAAATGTACAGAAAAACAACAAGATAAAATCACACCGAGCGCTCAAAAGTAAGGAACATCTTCAGGTGTAAGGAAACTCCAACACGAAGGAATGAAGGAAGGAAGGATTTTTTATGATTCTGCTCCAAAATCCACAAGAAAACGCTTTTAGAATATTTTTTGAATTAGCTTCTGTATTAATTTAAATGGGAAACATATCCATAGTGGGAAAATGGAGCAAAAAGTCAATTCTTGGGGCATTTCTGCTAAAAAAAAAAATAAAAAAAAAATAATAAAAAAAGCTAAAGTCTCATTCAACAGAACAAGGTAAAAGCTAAAAAAAAAAAAAAAAAAAAGTTCTTTTAAGGCTATGTGAACACACAGCAGATTTTTTTTTCTGCACAAAAAAGCAGGTTTCAGCAGGAAAAAAGCTGCTAAAAAAATGCGTTTTTATGCTTGTTTTCAAGCTTTATCTATTGAGAGGAAAAACGCAGGAAAAAAGCAGAAAGAATTGACATACTGCTTTTTTCTGCAGCAAAATCTGCAAGGAAAAAAGAAGCAACATGTGCACAGCACTTTAGGATTCTCATAGAGTTTGCTGGGATGCTTTTTTCCTTGCTGTATTAATTAAAATCTACAAGGAAAAAAGCATGAAGAAAGCACAAAGCCTTATAATGTGGTTTTTGGATGTGGACTTTTCAGCTGTTAAAATCCGTGTGGACGAAAGGAAGCATCTTAGGGTGGGGCCAAATGGGCGTATGGCAGCCGATGCGACTCTCGGCTTTCGCTGTGCTGCGATTGTAAGCCGAGTGTCATGCCACTGCGATCGGATCACAGCTGCGGAGGAGAGGGCGGGATCATTCTCCCCATCTCCTCCATTGCCAGCTGATGTGATTATTGCGCTGCACTCCGGTGTCATCTGAGTGCAATGTGACGTTTCTCTCACACATATAGATTTGAATGGGTGAGAGTGAAAACAGATCGGATTCCACCCGCAGCATGATGCGACCGTTTTCTTAGTCTGAATAGGACTGCGAGAATAATCAAACATGGGACCGGCCACATAGAGTAACATGGGTCTGGGTGTAATGCAATTTTTCATCACATTCCACTCGGACTGTTTTACTCGCCGTGTGTCCTAGCCCTTAAGGCAGTGTTTCTTAACTCCAGTCCTCAAGACCCAACAACAGATCATGTTTTCAGGTTTTCCTCAATATTATACAGGGGGATAATTCCATCACCTGTGCAACATTAAGGAAATCCTGAAAACCTGATTAAGGAAAACCTGAAAACATGAGCTGTTGTTGGGTCTTGAGGACTGGAGTTGAGAAACACTGCTTAAGGCCTCCAACACACTCACGTGAAAATCACGCACGTGCCGCGAGACACGTATTTACCCTGCGTGTTGCGTGTGGTAAGTATGTGTCTCGGGTACGTGCGGTCCACGTGTGTTCTCCTTGTGCTATCCGCGATAGCACACGGAGAACCGGTAATTTGCATACTCACGTGGTCCGCGCTGCTGTCCAGGGTCCTGATCTTCGGATCCAGCTCTGCCCACTCCCCGTTGACGCGGCTTCCGGCCGAGCGGAGGGGCGGAGATTAGCTCCCGTGACAGCACGCCCACCTCCTTTACACGCTCATAACGAGCGGCGGCCGGCAGGAACAGTTTGCAGGGGAAGAATCTGCGGGGCTGGTGGAGGTGAGTATGTGTTTTTTTAATTTTAAAATTAACAACACGTGTTCTCCGGCACGTGTCACACGGGCCCGCATCCACACTACATCCGCGTGGTACAGGTGCGGGCCGTGTGACACCCGTGCTGCCGGAGAATACGTGGACATGTCAGCGTGAGAAAATCACGGACGCACGTAAGTACGGAACGGAGACACGTTCCGTTCCAAAATACTTACGTGTGTCCATACAATAGTGAAAACATAGGTCCATTTGTCTCCGTGCCACCGCTACGTGAAAAAACTGCCAAACACGTACCGGCGGCACGGATGTGTGTCGGAGGCCTTAAGGTGTTATCCCCATATCCTAAAGTGATGGCACATTGCAAGGATTTCCCAAAAGGATGGCCCCCCCACCCCACCACCAATGCCGACAACAAATTGTACGCTGCACAATTATAACAAGGTGGCCAGCCTAATCTTCCCTGCACAGCCCGCCTACTTGACTGTGCAGGGACCTAATTTTTAATGTTGTGCCTCATGTTAGAGTGCACTTACATACGCCCGCATTCGGCCCACTTCTAAATGACGCAATCTGGGCATTTTCTTATAAATGAATAATTGCTGTGTCGATTCGGAGGCATCTACTTTACGAGATAAATGGCCATAAACAAGCAAGGCCTTCCAGCAGTGCTGCTCGTGCCTCCTGCTACCGAGAGGTCACTAGCTCATGGGAAAATAAATTGCTATGCTGAATATTGGGTCAACCTTAAAATTAGGCGACTCCATTGCATAGAAGTGACAAGTCTATTTTATACCGTCTGTGACCAATGAGACATACTGTAAAGCCAGGGAAACCGGGCCCCACGGGAACAGTGGAATTAGCGATTCCTCCCCGTAAACTCCTTTTTATTATTTGGTGTATTACAAGGCACAATATACTGTAAACAGATGTGATCCGCACAATGTGCACCATTTACACGTTCCCGCTCATATTTTATTTACATATTCTGCCCTTTTCTCGCTCAGGAGATGTGCTGAAAATAGACATCAATGCTACCATAACCTCCAGACATTTAGGAGTTTTATGTCATAAGCACATTCATCAACCCACTACATTAAACATCTTGCAATTTTTCTAGTCGACCTACTGGCTTCAAGTGCTGCGTATAGCACTGATAGTATCCGGCTGCGCGCTGTAACATCTAAAGTAACGGGAATCCGGAGACGGGGAATCAGCCAACCAAAAAAATCCAGGGATCGCCTTGTTGAAATCTTTAATGATCAATCGTAAAAAAAAAAAAAAATTGTACAATGGCCATGTATCAATCAACTGTTTTATCGGTCAAGGGGGTTCCCATTTTAGATGAATTGGTCACCTATCCGTAATGAAATTAACAGCAAAGTTGGTCAAAAAGAAGTGCAGGTCCAATGTCCACCAACCAGGTCGGTAGTCCCAAGACGTCAAACTTGATCCCACCGAACCTCGTCATCCCCAGCAATTTGTAGTTCTGGTGTAACATCATGGGGTCTACTGATCATAAGAAGACCCAGAGGAAGTTGGCCGATAGGAGAAGGTTTTCAAGGTTCTGGTCTGATGGCCATAATACGAGGAGACCATTGGGTCAGTGAATCTTTCTACTCAACTCTTAAGGCCCACTTACACGCAATGACATCGCTAACGAGATGTCGTTGGGGTCACGGAATTCGTGGCGCACATCCGGCCTCGTTAGCGACGTTGTTGTGTGTAAAACCTACGAACGAGTGTTAACGATCAAAAATACTCACCTAATCGTTGATCGTTGACACGTCATTCATTTTCATAATATCGTTGCTCGTTGTGGACGCAGGTTGTTCGTAGTTCCTGAGGCAGCACACATCGCTACATGTGACACCCCAGGAACGACGAACACCACCGTACCTGCGTCCTCCGGCAACGAGGTGGGCGTCTTTCCTTTGGCTGCTCTCCGCCCCTCCGCTTCTATTGGCCGCCTGCCGTGTGACGTCGCTGTGACGCCGCACGAACCGCCCCCCTGAGAAAAGAGGCATTTCGCCGGCCACAGCGACGTCGCTAGGCAGGTAAGTATGTGTGATGGGAACTAATGATATTGTGCGCCACGAGCAGCGATTTGCCAGTGACGCACAAATGACGGGGGCGGGTACGATTGGCAGCGACATCGCTAGCGATGTCGCTGTGTAAAGGAGCCTTTAGAGATACACTAGGGATCAATACACACTCATGAACTCTCAGTTAGGGCTCATTTGTACGTCCGTGCATATCGGTCTCATCTCACACTGGCCGCAGGTCTCCTAACTGGATCATGACAGCTTCATATATTTCTATGAGGGGCTTGGGTGCAGCCAGTCTGAGCATTTTGGTCTATACATGCAAGTAAGAATGAGCCTTTACGACACTGGCTTTGTAATGGAAAGGGAGGAAAAAAATCCCACAAGTCTGTACAAATTTGCTTCTATAAAAGTCAACATACCCTAAAGGCCTACAGACAAGGGGCAGTTTCAAGCAATAAAAGACCTTTGATCAATGTTTAAAAGAGCGGAGTCGATAAAAACTATAGGGGACAAAATGACGATTCTGTCCCCGTACAGTTTGCATATTATGGCCACCAAATCCTCTGTTCTGCCGGAATAGACAATCCAATCATCCAACAAATAATTGTTTCACTCGTTCATCGCCATTCTTAAAGATGTTATCCACTATCCAACGCATTTCATTTTTTTATTCAATCAATCATGCTATTATATGCTACTAAATGCATCTATACTCTCATTATATTGCACCCAGGAGCTACCTCAATTAGTATATCTAAAAGCAATTTTTATTGAAATTTATTAAAATAACTCAACATTCCACCTGTGAAAAAATGTGACACACAGAAAAGATCCCTGGACCATGGGACAGCCCCAATAGTTTCCACCAGGGGAACAAAATCAGTTGTTCCACTATTATATCACCTTAATAGTACTGCCAATGGGAAGAATCTAGATGACCCTTGTTCTCTCTATCCTCTGCCTGCCAATGGAGATATAACTTAAGTTACACGCACCCTAAAGGTAAAGAGGTGCCCCCCATTCCTCGGTGGCTTTCCCTCCTATGATATCCCTGAACTCCCTTCTTATCGGGTAGAATCTAGAGGGTTATACCATCAAATAGTGAGGAAAAATAGAAATAATTGCACTTATCTGAGATACGTTTGGGTCAAAAGTCCCTTATCAGTATTTCTCTCTTAAGGTGAGGGTGTCCGGGCTTTCCATGGTCCTCAACCCAATAATATAAAATCACAGAGTCTCAGTCTCGACGCGTTTCTCCCCATTTAATTAATTGGGGTTCATCAGGAGACAGTATTAAATAGATGGCCCAGTCGCCAAAAGGTTGTCAGGGGGCTACTCGTTCAGCAGCACACACCTCTCCATGTAGATGTATAGCATACATGATGAACCCCAATTAATTAAATGGGGAGAAACGCGTCGAGACGGAGACTGTGATTTTATATTATTGGGTTGAGGACCATGGAAAGCCCGGACACCCTCACCTTAAGAGAGAAATACTGATAAGATATAGATATTAGATATACTAATTGAGGTAGCTCCTGGGTGCAATGAATTGATATACTACCTTGTGAATCGGTTTTCAAGTGTTAAATTATACTCTCATTATAGTAATATAATCCTGGTCTGCCAGCAGCTGCTCTGATATTTGCATCGATCACTCCCCCCCAAGGATTACTGTGCTCTATTGCTATAAGTTCCACCATGCATTGCAGTGGCCTGTGATCTAGCACTAAGCACGCCCCCTGCATTCTCCAACCTGTGCTGCTGAAGATATTGGGAGATACCAAGTGTCAGAGCAGCCCATCTGGCAATTGTCACTGTGTTTGTTATGCAAATTTTCAGCACTTTTCAGCTGTCTACTTCAGTTATTGGATTACCTAAAACCATTGCTTTTGAAATACAGATCACAGCACTTCAGTAGGTGTGGGCCCCTGCTGCATGTAACCGTTAGATAAGCTTATGGAAGGCAGACTAATTGTGTCTTCAGGACACATGCTCAGGCAGCTGTCATTAACTCCAAAACGTCTACACCCACCACCAGGAGTACAGTGACTGCTTCCCTTCATTTTGTCTGATTTCTGTGCCAGAAAAGGAAGTATCAGAGGAGGAAGAAGAATCTGGTACTAAGTAATCCATGCGGAGATGTGGTCATAAAAGCTATACATCCAATACAAGTATATTACAAAAGGTATTGTTTTGAACAACTATGATATATGGCAAGGGGGATAAAAAAAGTAGTGGACCCTTGAGGACAACCTCATGGTTGGCCATGGCAGCAGTGCTAGACCAGATTGACTGGAATAGGATACAAATTAATGAGTCTTACGCACAGATGTACACAATAATGTGGCAAATAAAGCCTCCCCCAACTGCTGACACCACTGCAGTCTATACAACTGAGGGTTAGAGATCCAGCAAATGCAGAAATACAAGCTCCAGAGCCGCACACTTAGGTTTTCAGAAGAAGAAAAGCTAATTGGTCTCATCAGAAAATTAGTTTGCAAAAGGGAAGAAAAAAAATAAAAAAGTGGGGAGGGGAGGAGGGAATTTCCTGTCTGTGGAGGCGGCTGCTAATTGATCCACAGTATGAAGGTCTGCACCTGAAATAAGCTTGTTTATTAGATGCCGGTCTCTAAAGGACAAACTATGTTAATTAAAGCCCGAAGGATTTCATTAGAAAAATTCATCTTTTTTAATTTAATTTTTCTTTTTTTAATAGAAGAGGCCCATTTTCAGATTAAGACCTCATAATAAGCTGTTAATTTGATTTACTGCAAATGAGCCTGGATTTTATTAACCTAGATACAGTAGTATATATTTATTGTATACGCTTGCACAGTGCAGTAGATTTACATTGTTCTGTTAAAGGATTATTCCCCAAAAATCAATTTATCCCCAATCTATAGGACGGGGGTAAACTCGTGACAGTCCAAATATTTGGATTCCTTCAGTTACTGAGAACAAGGCTTTGCGGTCTTATCCCAAATGGTGCCGAGGTGAATATGTTTGACCTCTGCTCCATGTATTGTCTATGGCACTGCTGAGTATAATGATTGACTGTTTCCAGCAGCGCCATAGACAATAAATGGAGCAGAGACCAAGCATATGCACCTCTGCTACATTCAGGATGGAGATACAGAGATCGCTGGAGGTCCCAGCAATTAAAGAGGACCACCCACCAGGATTTTCATACATAAACTAAATCCAGTGCTATACTGGCGCTATCATGTTGATTCTATACATACCTTTAGGTGTGAGATTGGATGTATACTTTCTGAAATGCAGGCAAGTAAAGTTTGTGAGATGCATGGTTATTTGATTGATAGCAGCTACAGAATATTTAATAGGTGGGTTGGGTTTTGATAGTTATTCCTGCCCCTATCTGCTGCCTGTCCTTCCTCCCGTGTCTCTGTTATTGCAAGGGGGAGGAGGGAGGGAGGAAGGTCAGACAGGGGTAGGAATCACTAGGAATCACAGACCGGGAAACGAGACAGACCGGGAAACGAGACAGACCGGGAAACGAGACAGACCGGGAAACGAGACAAACCGGGAAACGAGACAAACCGGGAAACGAGACAAACCGGGAAACGAGACAAACCGGGAAACGAGACAAACCGGGAAACGAGACAAACCCGGGAAACGAGACAAACCCGGGAAACGAGACAAACCCGGGAAACGAGACAAACCCGGGAAACGAGACAAACCCGGGAAACGAGACAAACCCGGGAAACGAGACAAACCCGGGAAACGAGACAGACCCGGGAAACGAGACAGACCGGGAAACGAGACAGACCGGGAAACGAGACAGACCGGGAAACGAGACAGACCGGGAAACGAGACAGACCGGGAAACGAGACAGACCGGGAAACGAGACAGACCGGGAAACGAGACAGACCGGGAAACGAGACAGACCGGGAAACGAGACAGACCGGGAAACGAGACAGACCGGGAAACGAGACAGACCGGGAAACGAGACAGACCGGGAAACGAGACAGACCGGGAAACGAGACAGACCGGGAAACGAGACAGACCGGGAAACGAGACAGACCGGGAAACGAGACAGACCGGGAAACGAGACAGACCGGGAAACGAGACAGACCGGGAAACGAGACAGACCGGGAAACGAGACAGACCGGGAAACGAGACAGACCGGGAAACGAGACAGACCGGGAAACGAGACAGACCGGGAAACGAGACAGACCGGGAAACGAGACAGACCGGGAAACGAGACAGACCGGGAAACGAGACAGACCGGGAAACGAGACAGACCGGGAAACGAGACAGACCGGGAAACGAGACAGACCGGGAAACGAGACAGACCGGGAAACGAGACAGACCGGGAAACGAGACAGACCGGGAAACGAGACAGACCGGGAAACGAGACAGACCGGGAAACGAGACAGACCGGGAAACGAGACAGACCGGGAAACGAGACAGACCGGGAAACGAGACAGACCGGGAAACGAGACAGACCGGGAAACGAGACAGACCGGGAAACGAGACAGACCGGGAAACGAGACAGACCGGGAAACGAGACAGACCGGGAAACGAGACAGACCGGGAAACGAGACAGACCGGGAAACGAGACAGACCGGGAAACGAGACAGACCGGGAAACGAGACAGACCGGGAAACGAGACAAACCGGGAAACGAGACAGACCGGGAAACGAGACAGACCGGGAAACGAGACAGACCGGGAAACGAGACAAACCGGGAAACGAGACAAACCGTGGAATGAGACTAATGGAGTACAAACAGACTTTGTAAGAGCTTGACATGTTCCGTTCATGTGGATGGAGGTCAACTTATCCTATCTCAGCGGCTTGCCAGAAGATGTGGATCAAAAACAGCCACACATCACCATACTCAGGGGCGGACAACATATTTTTGCAACCTGTGCAGCCGCACAGAGGCCTAAGAGGTTAGGGGACTCACATCTACCTGCAAAACAGGTGCAATTGTGCATTTTGAGGAGTTCCATATATTGTTGTTGCTCAGGGGCCCTTTCCGGTCTTTGTCCGCCAGTGACCGTACTGTGCCCACTGCTGCTCCACCAAGTGCCGGCAGCTCCAGAAACTCTATAGACTCCTATGGAGTGGGGTGAAACGGGTTTCTGTATTTGTATATATAATTTACTTTGTTACGCAAACAATCATTACAGCACAATGCTACTCTGCATAATGCAAGAAGTGTTCTCGGCACACAGACCATGCAAACGTGTGATAAATGGGAACTGTAGGCAAAGAAAAGAGCTCGGATTCGGGGAGAAAAACATGATCCATCAAATATGTATATGAAGAGAGCGCTCTCCTCGATCAGTACGGCAGGATCCACTTTCAACAAGCGATGGATGTTCACATTTTGTCCTTGTCAATCACATATAACAAATACAATCCCCTCAGTATATAAAAAGTTATCAACAGGAGGCAATTAATGAACGTAATGAAACTGGAAAAGAAATTGATTTTTTTCCCTTTTTTTTATAGCAGTTTTAAATTTTGGTTCAAGAAAAAAAAAATATCTATTTAGAGAAAAAAAAAAGTCACGAAAAAGACCAACATATCATATAAGTGGTCATCGTCCAGAGGGATAGGTGCAATACATTGAAAGCCCATCCAATCTTTTAGTAGTGACCAAATGTTACCCTTTTCTGTGGTGAAACGTTGCCTGTCTTATACAGTATGTGAAGGTTGAAAGATGGAGAGACCCTTTAAATGAGAAAGTAAAGTGGCATAATACCCCAGCTCTGCACACTGTGTAGTACCAGTTCTCAGCTCCTATAGAAGTGAATGTGATCTGAGTTGCAGTACTAGGGAATGGCCGCTGCATAGTGTATAGATATGTGCTGCGCCGGCGTCTGTAAAAGCTGACCGCTGTTGAATCCCCACCTGATATTGATGACCTATTGTAAGAGTTTGCTTTCACGGACTGATCAGGGCGCTAAACCACAAATATCTACCGATCAGTGGTCACTTAAAAGTCTGTACATCCAGGCAGATAACAGTAAAGGATACGCACTGAGCCATCTGTAATAGGTTGTCCTGTGTAAACAATGTGATGCCGAGAACAATAGCTTAAAAATAATTTCACTCAGACAAACCGGCGTTTTTTGCTTGACCATCGGGTCTATTTACACTGCAAGACAAGTGTAAAATGAGTAGTGATTGGTGAATAGTAACTATTCATGTTCGGATAATGTTTACCGAATACAGAGTACTATTCAAGTATTATTCATGGCAAGAAAAATGCTCCATTTCCCATTGACTTGCATTAGGCTCGTTATTCTTGACAAGGACCAGAATAGTACTTTGGGATTCGTTACAAATAATCCAAGCACAAATAGTTACTACTCGCTCATCACTAGAAATGAGGAATCCAAAGAGTATCTCAGTTCTGAGCAGCCTCTATAGAATAATGGAGCCCAATATCCTGCACCATCTGCACTCCTAATGCCTGCTTTACACACTTCAATAAATCTTTCAATCCGTCGTCGGGGTCAAGTTGTAAGTGACGCACATCCTGCATCGTTCGTGACGTATGTGCGTGTGACAGCTACGTGCAATCAAGATTGAACTAAAATACGGTGATCGCATACACGTCGTTTATTCCTCATACATTGGACGTTTTGTTGTATGAACCTAGTGAATTGTAACGTGTGACATCCCTCATACGATTTTGGTGTCTGATGCTATGTGCGCAGGTGTGCGCTCTGCACCGCAGCTTAAAAAAGGTCCGCTTCAGAGCGCAGCTGAAAAGCTGCGTTCTGAAGCGCCTCACAATGTCCGTCAGTCACTAATCTCTGTCAGTCGGTCACTATCTCTGTCCCTCACTCTCTGTCCATGTCAGTCTATCCCCCCTCTCTCATATACTCACCTATCCCCGATCCCACTGCACGGCATTCACACTGCTCCGGCGGCTTTTACTGTTTTGAAAAAGCCGGCCGCCCATTAAACAATCTCGTATTCCCTGCTTTACCCGCCCACCGGCGCCTATGATTGGTTACAGTGAGACACGCCCCCACGCTGAGTGACAGGTGTCACACTGCACCCAATCACAGCAGCCGGTGGGCGTGTCTATTCTGTGCAGTGAAATAAATAATTAAATAATTAAAAAAAACGGCGTGCGGTTCCCCCCAATTTTAAAACCAGCCAGATAAAGCCATACGGCTGAAGGCTGGTATTCTCAGGATGGGGAGCTCCACGTTATGGGGAGCCCCCCAGCCTAACAATATCAGCCAACAGCCGCCCAGAATTGCCGCATACATTATATGCGGCAGTTCTGGGACTGTACCCGGCTCTTCCCGATTTGCCCTGGTGCGTTGGCAAATCGGGGTAATAAGGAGTTATTGGCAGCCCATAGCTGCCAATAAGTCCTAGATTAATCATGTCAGGCGTCTATGAGACACCCTCCATGATTAATCTGTAAATTACAGTAAATAAACACACACACCCAAAAAATCCTTTATTAGAAATAAAAAACACAAACATATACCCTGGTTCACCACTTTAATCAGCCCCAAAAAGCCCTCCTTGTCCGGCGTAATCCAGGATGGTCCAGCGTCGCATCCAGCGCTGCTGCATGGAGGTGACCGGAGCTGCAGAAGACACCGCCGCTCCTGTCACCTCCACGCAGGTAATGAAGACAGCCGGCGATCAGCTGAGCTGTCACTGAGGTTACCCGCGGCTACCGCTGCATCCACCTCTGGATCCAGTGACAGCGGGTAACCTCAGTGACAGCTCAGCTGATCGCGGTATTCTCTTCATTTGCTGTGTGGAGCTGATAGGAGCGGCGGTGTATTCTGCAGCTCCTGTCACCTTCATGCAGCACAGCTGGACGCGACGCTGGACCATCCTGGATTACGCCGGACAAGGAGGGCTTTTTGGGGCTGATTAAAGTGGTGAACCAGGGTATATGTTTGTGTTTTTTATTTCTAATAAAGGATTTTTCGGGGGGTGTGTGTTTATTTACTGTAATTTACAGATTAATCATGGAGGGTGTCTCATAGACGCCTGACATGATTAATCTAGGACTTATTGGCAGCTATGGGCTGCCAATAACTCCTTATTACTCCGATTTGCCAACGCACCAGGGCAAATCGGGAAGAGCCGGGTACAGTCCCAGAACTGTCGCATATAATGTATGCGGCAATTCTGGGCGGCTGTTGGCTGATATTGTTAGGCTGAGGGGCTCCCCATAACGTGGAGCTCCCCATCCTGAGAATACCAGCCTTCAGCCGTATGGCTTTATCTGGCTGGTTTTAAAATTAGGGGGGACCGCACGCCGTTTTTTTTAATTATTTAATTATTTATTTCACTACACAGTATAGACACGCCCACCGGCTGTTGTGATTGGGTGCAGTGTGACACCTGTCACTCAGCGTGGGGGCGTGTCTCACTGTAACCAATCATAGGCGCCGGTGGGCGGGTAAAGCAGGGAATACGAGATTGTTTAATGGGCGGCCGGCTTTTTCAAAACAGTAAAAGCCGCCGGAGCAGTGTGAATGCCGTGCAGAGCCGGGGATCGGTGAGTATGAGAGAGGGCTGCTCAATTCACTTACTCAGGAGTTTAGCGGTCACCGGTGAATCCTTCACTGGTGACCGCTAATCAGGGCGCGGCACAGACAGAGCCGCAGCATGACCATGAAGTCGGGTGAGGTTCACCCGAGTTCATTCTGACAGTGCGGCTCTGTCTGTGTCTGCTGTCATCTGCCATTCAGCTCTGCTACATGGCTGTCTGTGTCTGCTGTCATCTGCCATTCAGCTCTGCTACATGGCTGTCTGTGTCTGCTGTTAGCGGCCATGTAGCAGAGCTGAATGGCAGATGACATAGTAAAAACGCATCCCTACACATTACACACGCTTGGCAAGTCAATAAATAAAAAAAAAAAAGGGTGTCCAATGCATACGTCACAGATCACATGATCTAAAGGATCGCACACAAAATTGATCAATTTAACATAGACTACTAACGCACGTGTGACAGCAAATGAACGACCTACGTGCAATCTCATTCAATCGCATATGCGACCTGGGCGTGTCACATCGCATACGAGATCGCACACCTAATTGTAAGGTGTAAAGCTGGCTTAAGTGTTGAATTTCTTCTGATCGGACGATTAGAAGAGACATTGTGAAACACTGCAGAGATCCTGATTCCAGGGATGTATCACTTACTGGGATACTTGCCAAGCTCTCTATAACCCTGCCCACACCACTGATTTGTAGCTTTCTGTGTAAACTGTGCATAGGTAGAAAGCTAACAATCAGTGGTGGGGGCGGAGTTATAGAGATTATCAATATGGAGGACTATATGATAGCAGGTTTACTAGTCCTCTAGTGATAATCTCTTACATGGTTAAACAATAATTTTAATCAAAAACTACAGAAAACTGACCTGTGACACATTGCTGGAATCAGGGTTTCTGCTCCTACGTTATCTTGCAAAAAACCTGGCTGTCACCAGATTTTGGCGCTCTAAACCAAAACACATGGCGGTGATATTATAAAGATTTTTGTGGGGTCTACAGGGGGAGTAAGGGCACAAGATGCCCCTTTGTAGAATGCAGCACAGGTGCTGCTTAAAGGGGTTGTCCACTACTTTAAGATTGATGGCTTATTCTTAAGGGGGCTTTACACGCTGCGACATCGCTAATGCGGAGTCGTTGGGGTCACGGAATTTGTGACGCACATCCGGCCGCATTAGCGATGTTGCTGCGTGTGACACCGATGAGCGATTTTGCATCGTTGCAAAAACGTGCAAAATCGCTCATCGGTGACATGGGGGTCTATTCTCGATTATCGTTACTGCAGCAGTAACGATGTAGTTCGTCGCTCCTGCGGCAGCACACATCGCTATGTGTGACGCCGCAGGAACGAGGAAGCTCCCCTACCTGCCTCCCGGCCGCTATGAGGAAGGAAGGAGGTGGGCGGGATGTTCCGGCCACTCATCTCCGCCCCTCCGTTTCTATTGGGCGGCCGCTCAGTGACGACGCTGTGACGCCGCACGGACCGCCCCCTTAGAAAGGAGGCGGTTCGCCGGTCACAGCGACGTTGCCGGGCAGGTAAGTATGTGTGACGGGTCTGTGCGATGTTGTGCGGCACGGGCAGCGATTTGCCCGTGTCGCACAACAGATGGGGGCGGGTACCCACACTAGCGATATCGGGACCGATATCGCAGCGTGTAAAGTAGCCTTTAGGATAGGTCATCAAAGTCTGATCGGCCGGGGTCCGTCACCCCGCACCCCCACTGATCAGCTGTTCTCAGTCCTGGCAGTGGCTGCAGGGAGCCGGAAATGCTCAGTTCTGGAGATGCTCAGTCAACCGATAGCGGCCGCAGCCAGGTGCTGTACATTTGCCTCCTATTGATCTGAGGCGGATGTATAGTACCCGGCCAAAGCCACTATCAGAAGACGGAGCAGCTCCGGAGCGGAGCATCTCTGGCTGCCTGCTGCTGCCGCCTCCGGGAAACCGTACAGCTGATCGGTGGGGGTGCGAAGTGTCGGACCCCCGGCCGATCAGACATTGATGACCTGTCCTAAGAATAGACCATCAATGTAAAAGTAGTGGACAACTCCTTTAAGGTGCTAGTTTTGGTTTAGAACTAGTTTTAAACTATGAGTTCACGTTAATGACCACTATGTAATACCACAGATCACCAGTGGGGGTCACTGCGGAGAAATTACACAAAACACATTTTGAACTGGAGGTCCCCTGTAAATGTATCCCACTAGTGTGCGAGACAAATAAATAACGTAAAGGCAGTAATTTCCCCTGCAGTGGTAGAGAAAATATTGCAGATTAAAAATTATATATATATATATATATATATATATATATATAAATATACATCTATACCTATATATCTATATATATATATATATATATATATATATATATATTATAATACTGATAAGATGTTGCCTGATAATGTAAAAGTTTCAAAATAAAAAAAAAAATAAATATGTAGATTTACAAAAATCTTCCCATTTCTTAACCCCAAAAAACTCCTATTTTCTTCCAAGCACAGTAATTAGTACTGCAAGGAGAAGGAAACTTTGAGATCAGCCTCATAAATCACTTGCATCGTCAAAGCTGAGGAAATATGCTTTTCTTCAAAAACTATTGTTGTTAATGATGTATGACAACAAACATGGCATCAATATTCATTAACATGACTCTGCGAGGCGCAAGCTGCCAACGCATGACGGCAGCGATTTGTTCTCAAGTTACCTGAAGTCTGAAAGTTTAATGTGTGTGGAGCAAAAGAGTGAGAAATGTACAGAAAACCAAGAGTAATGGACGTACCCGGCACATAACACCAATAACATGGGACAGGCACAAGATTAGGGACCAGTACCTACCAGTGTAACGGGAAATACCAGTACATCAGTGTGTGGTCTCTACAAGAGCAAACTTGGAATAATGCAGCTCCCTCCTCCCCTACCAGGAGGAAATCTCAGCACCTTCACTAAAAGCCTGAAATACATCAAATCGTCTGTAGGTGGCCAAACCCTTCTATACATTTTAGGAAACTTCCCAGTGTGAAGGCGGCTGTACACCCAATACAGCTGCTGCCTGAATGCTAATTTGGCTGAAAGATATCTACCACCCTCAATGTACAGATCATAAATGTGTTCTTAACAGGGAGAGAGGAGTAAGCCTCAAGAAGCAGGAATAAGCCTCAAAAAGCAGCTTAAAAGGTATCTGTTGGATTTGCTATGTAGTGGCTGAAACCTTTTTTTTCCAGAAATGTATCACTTACTAGGCTGATTGCTGTCATTTTGATACAATTGTAGATCTAGCAGAACTCAAAATGCTGAGCCCTGTAGAATTCTTCCCACATCACTGATTTGCAGCTTTCAGTGTACACTGTGCATTGACAGCTGCTAATCAGTGATGGGGACACAGAGCAGGAGGACTAGGAGGCACAAGGTAACTAGTCCTGTAGTGATAATTTCCTGCTGATAAAACAGTGATTTTATTGAAATAACAACACACTGTAACATAGTAAGTAGGTGATATTGCGCACAATACAAGTGAATGGAGACGTATTGCATTGCTTTTTGCGACTTGCTTGCCGCAGTCGCAAAGCTCTGAGGGTACTGCATTGGCAACATGCAAGTCACTAAAATTCCAGCTACATTGGATTTTTCGCAACTACCTTATTGAGGGTCACAGGGTCACAATGTCACCCCATTTATTTATATTGTGCAGCGATGTAGCAGCGACACGTAGAAAACTTTGGCAATGGGACAAGTGTAGTGGTCAAAGTTACCATGTAGCCCTAGCCCAGGTATGTCAAACTAAAATACACAGAGGGCCATAATTAAAAACTTGGACAAAGTCCGTGGGCCAACCTAGTTCCAGGTTAGCCACACATAGCCCTCCATAAAGAATGATGGGCCCCACATAGCCCTCCATACAGACTGATGGGCCCCACATAGCCATCCATACAGAATGATGGGCCCCACATAGCCCTCCATGCAGAATGATGGGCCCCACATAGCCCTCCATACAGAATGATGGGCCCCACATAGACCTACATACAGAATGATGGGCCCCACATATCCCTCCATACAGAATGATGGGCCCCACATAGCCCTCCATACAGAAAGATGGGCCCCACATAGCCCTCCATACAGAATAATGGGCCCCACATAGCCCTCGATACAGAATAATGGGCCCCACATAGCTCTCCATACAGAATAATGGGCTCCACATAGTTCTCCATACAGAATAATGGGCCCCACATAGTCCTCCATACAGAATAATGGGCCCCACATAGCCCTCTATACAGAATAATGGGCCCCACATAGCCCTCCATACAGAATAATGGGCCCCACATAGTCCTCCATACAGAATAATGGGCCCCACATAGCCCTCCATACAGAATAATGGGCCCCACATAGCCCTCCATACAGAATAATGGGCCCCGTATAGCCCTCCATACAGAATAATGGGCCCCACATAGCCCTCCATACAGAATAATGGGCCCCACATAGCCCTCCATACTGAATAATGGGCCAAACATAGCCCTCCATACAGAATAATGGGCCCCACATAGCCCTCCATACTGAATAATGGGCCCCACATAGCCCTCCATACTGAATAATGGGCCTAACATAGCCCTCCATACAGAATAATGGGCCCCACATAGTCCTCCATACAGAATAATGGGCCCCACATAGCCCTCCATACAGAATAATGGGCCCCACATAGCCCTCCATACTGAATAATGGGCCCCACATAGCCCTCCATACAGAATAATGGGCCCCACATAGTCCTCCATACAGAATAATGGGCCCCACATAGCCCTCCATACAGAATAATAGGCCCCACATAGCCCTCCATACAGAATAATGGGCCCCACATAGCCCTCCATACAGAAGAATGGGCCCCACATAGCTCTCCATACAGAATAATGGGCTCCACATAGTCCTCCATACAGAATAATGGTCCCAACATAGCCCTCTATACAGAATAATGGGCCCCACATAGCCCTCCATACAGAATAATGGGCCCCACATAGTCCTCCATACAGAATAATGGGCCCCACATAGTCCTCCATACAGAATAATGGGCCCCACATAGCCCTCCATACAGAATAATGGGCCCCGTATAGCCCTCCATACAGAATAATGGGCCCCACATAGCCCTCCATACAGAATAATGGGCCCCACATAGCCCTCCATACTGAATAATGGAACTAACATAGCCCTCCATACAGAATAATGGGCCTAACATAGCCCTCCATACAGAATAATGGGCCCCACATAGTCCTCCATACAGAATAATGGGCCCCACATAGTCCTCCATACAGAATAATGGGCCCCGTATAGCCCTCCATACAGAATAATGGGCCCCACATAGCCCTCCATACAGAATAATGGGCCCCACATAGCCCTCCATACTGAATAATGGGCCTAACATAGCCCTCCATACAGAATAATGGGCCTAACATAGCCCTCCATACAGAATAATGGGCCCCACATAGCCCTCCATACAGAATAATGGGCCCCACATAGCCTTCCATACAGAATAATGGGCCCCACATAGCCCTCCATACAGAATAATGGGCCCCCACATAGCCCTCTACACAGAATAATGGGCCCCACATAGTCCTCCATACAGAATAATGGGCCCCACATAGCTCTCCATACTGAATAATGGGCCTAACATAGCCCTCCATACAGAATAATGGGCCCCACATAGCCCTCCATACTGAATAATGGGCCTAACATAGCCCTCCATACAGAATAATGGGCCCCACATAGCCCTCCATACAGAATAATGGACCCCACATAGCCCTCCATACAGAATAATGGGCCCCACATAGCCCTCCATACAGAATAATGTGCCCCACATAGCCCTCCATACTGAATAATGGGCCCCACATAGCCCTCCATACAGAATAATGGGCCCCACATAGCCCTCCATACTGAATAATGGGCCCCACATAGTCCTCCATACAGAATAATGGGCCCCACATAGCCCTCCATACAGAATAATGGGCCCCACATAGCCCTCCATACTGAATAATGGGCCCCACATAGCCCTCCATACTGAATAATGGGCCCCACATATCCCTCCATACAGAATAATGTGCCCCACATAGCCCTCCATACAGAATAATGGCCTCACATAACCCTCCATACAGAATAATGGACCCCACATAGCCCTCCATACAGAATAATGTGCCCCACATATCCCTCCATACAGAATAATGGGCCCCACATAGCCCTCCATACAGAATAATGGGCCCCACATAACCCTCCATACAGAATAATGGGCCCCACATAGCCCTCCATACAGAATAATGTGCCCCACATAGCCCTCCATACAGAATAATGTGCCCCCCACATATCCCTCCATACAGAATAATGGGCCCCACATAGCCCTCCATACAGAATAATGGGCCCCACATAACCCTCCATACAGAATAATGGGCCCCACATAGCCCTCCATACAGAATAATGTGCCCCACATAGCCCTCCATACAGAATAATGTGCCCCCCACATATCCCTCCATACAGAATAATGGGCCCCACATAGCCCTCCATACAGAATAATGGGCCCCACATAGCCCTCCATACAGAATAATGGGCCCCACATAACCCTCCATACAGAATAATGGGCCCCACATAGCCCTCCATACAGAATAATGTGCCCCACATAGCCCTCCATGCCAGAATAAGACCTTCATATAGTAATATAGGCATATTTTAAAAAATTATAAATCTCTGAAGCTCTTCACTGCTGAGCACAGCGGGCGCAAAATAGTGATGTCATTGCGCCCGCAGTGCTGAGAAATCAAATGCAGGATGATGGAGGAGGGAGCAGACTGCTTCCCTCCTCCATCATTGCTTTCAACAGTATCAGCAACCAGGATGCCGATACAGTTCATAGTGAGATGCGGGGCATGGAAGGGGCGGTGCCGGCACCCAGCATAGTGGGGCTAATAAAATCAGCCTGTGGGCCAGAGTTTGATCTATAGACCCTAGCTTAAAGGGTACCTAGTTATGATTTTCTACCAAGTGACAGGGGATCGGCGTGGCTCCAGAGACCCCACCCATCGCTTGACACCTTTATCATGACCATTCTTGACTTCCTCGGGGAGAGGAAGTGTTCTGCTCCTATTTGAGTGTGTATAGAGCAGTGTATTGACGCATAGAGAGTCTATGACCCGCACACACACTCTGCGGGAAGAATTTGGACAAACGCATGCTTGGCTGGTCTTGCAGAAATTAGCTGGATCAACAAAAGTTAATCCTAAGCATTTGGGTACAATAAAGCGTACGCGCAGTTTCACAAGAACAGGATTATACTGCCGGACTGTGTAATGTAATCATTTTCTAATGCACTCAATTAGTGATTATTTTTGCTGATAACCCACAGTACAGACCACCCAAAATCTGTCCTGGGGGCTAAGAAGCACTCTGCTCCTTACTCTTAGCTACCATGTTCAGTGCAGGAGCGAGGGCTGTAAAATCCTATGACGCTCGCTCCCAGACTGAAGCAGCGAGGTAAGGACGCTGCTTAGAGAAGCCCGCAGCACAGACTTCAGGTGGTTCGTACATTGGTTTATCATCAAAAACCGCTAATAGAGTGATTTAGAAAAATGATTGCACCGTAGAGTCCTTCATTCTAATCATTTTCTGGTGACACTGGAGGTGCACCTTAACTGGAGGAAGAGTGCACAAATACACTCATGATAAGATAAGACTGTTATTCTACTGGAGGCTATATTCCAAGGAATACAGTGTTCAGGACCGAGGCTGTATTAAGGTGGCTTTACACACGGCAACATCGCAAACGACATCGCTGTAACGTCACCGGTTTTGTGACGTAATAGCGACCTCCCCAGCGACATTGCAGTGCGTGAAACACACCAGCGACCTGGCCCCTGCTGTGAAGTTGCTGATCGCTACAAATCCTTCAGGACCATTCTTTGGTCCTGTTTCCCGCTGTGCAGCATGAGTGCTAGAAAGTCTCAGTGTGTAAAGGGGACTTTACAGCGACTTCCCTTTCAAAAAGCTGCTTTACAACGTCCCCAATGACTAGCTAGGTCGTTCTGCAGGTCCGGAGCGCTGTTGCGTCGTTGGCCAGGTTTGCCTGTTTGACAGCTCACCAGCGACTCACCAGAGACTTTATAGCGATCCCGGCCAGGTTGGGATCGCTGGTGGGATCGCTGAAAGTCTCAGTGTGTAAAGGCGCCTTTACAGCACAGGACAACCTCAAACGTCTATAGAGCAGCAATAAATCTCCTCCAGAAGTCTGTACTAAATATTAAAGGCTATAAATGATCTCTCCCAGTAATATAGGCTGGATGTGAGCTCCGTGTGTCTCTCCCAGTAATATAGGCTGGATGTGAGGTCTGTGTGTATCTCCCAGTAATATAGGCTGTATGTGAGCTTTGTGTGTCTCTCCCAGTAATATAGGCTGGATGTGAGGTCTGTGTGTATCTCCCAGTAATATAGGCTGGATGTGAGCTTTATGTGTCTCTCCCAGTAATATAGGCTGTATGTGAGCTCTGTGTGTCTCTCCCAGTAATATAGGCTAGATGTGAGGTCTGTGTGTATCTCCCAGTAATATAGGCTGGATGTGAGCTCCGTGTGTCTCTTCCAGTAATATAGGCTGGATGTGAGGTCTGTGTGTATCTCCCAGTAATATAGGCTGTATGTGAGCTCTGTGTGTATCTCCCAGTAATATAGGCTGGATGTGAGCTCCGTGTGTCTCTTCCAGTAATATAGGCTGTATGTGAGGTCTGTGTGTATCTCCCAGTAATATAGGCTGGATGTGAGCTCCGTGTGTCTCTTCCAGTAATATAGGCTGGATGTGAGGTCTGTGTGTATCTCCCAGTAATATAGGCTGTATGTGAGCTTTGTGTGTCTCTCCCAGTAATATAGGCTGGATGTGAGCTCTGTGTGTCTCTCCCAGTAATATAGGCTAGATGTGAGGTCTGTGTGTATCTCCCAGTAATATAGGCTGGATGTGAGCTCCGTGTGTCTCTCCCAGTAATATAGGCTAGATGTGAGCTCCGTGTGTCTCTCCCAGTAATATAGGAGAATAGTGAATTAGGCCAGAGATATTATTATGATGCACTTGGTAATCTATCATCTGCCATCATCTAATCACCATGTCTATCTTCCCACAGGTATGTCAATTCATGCACTCTACTTTCCCATGAACTGATCTCCACTTCCCTTTGCTCTGCTGTGTGTTCTAATACCTGGTATGTCAATTCATGCACTCTACTTTTGCACTATATCTGACCTGTTCTTTCTTTGCTTCAATATCTTCCTGACATCCTCCAGCATCTCACTGTGATCTCCCCCCCCCCTGTTTTGCACCCTCCTTTTATGACCTTTGTTTATTTTGCCTATGTGAAGCTGCATCTGTTTTTTTTTTTTCTTTTTTTTGATTGAGTGATCAAGGGGTTATTCTTGTACCCCACCCCTTCACAGCTGAGTGCACTTGTATGTGTATATACTGGGGCAACTAAAAGTCTGCCCCAGACTGTCTGCACCATATAAGTATGATGCATTGAATTAGGCCAGAATTGGGCCGAAAGAGACCGGAAGGTAACTGCATACATAGTCACTGTAAACAATGTTTGTGTTTCTATTCACTTTCACCCCTATAATACTTCACTTTTTACTGCCCCCTCTGATCCCTAAAGCCAGTAATGAACTATTCATCTCTCCCTCCATTCTCCCCACCCATCTCCCCCTCCATCCTCCCCACCCATCTCACCTTCCCCTCAGATATTTTCCTCCACATTTCACTCAGTGTCCCCAGACACACACGTCCATCTCACGGCCTCTCCTGCTCCCACCTACTGACACTCTCTCTGCTTCTCCTCACTGCTGGGGATATCTCTCCAAATCCTGGTCCTCCTCACCACATCCCTATTGTCACTTCAAACCCTTTTCAACAACCTAACACAAATTTCCGCAACCTCGCAAACCTCATACCCATTCACCCAGCCCCCGCTCCCCCAGTCCCACTAACAGGAGCTCTATGGAACGCTCGCTCTGTCTGCAACAAACTATCCTACATTTATGATCTTTTCATAGAAAAAGGAGCCAGCACGATCTGAAATTGGCATGCATCATATAAAAAGTGAAAATTCACAGATTTATTCCAACTGTACTATAATAACAAAAATGAGATTTTTAGCAAATAATTGATCAATTCTTTGAGCCACCCCTGCCAACGTCACAGCAAATATCAATAGGGGGGTCTTAACCTATATTACGTATTTCATGTGCCATGCGGCCTCCTAGATAAAGTTACAGTACAGTTGGAATAAATCTGTGAATTTGCACTTTTTATATGATGCATGCCATTTTCAGATCATGCTGGCTCCCCTCTCTCTCTGGTTGTAGTTATGCTACAAATGTCTGGTGGCTGGTCACCACCATGCTATGCACGCCTGATCTTGGTTTGCAATATATTCCTCCTGTTGGTAGCTGTACACATTCAGTTGCCTCACCCTTTCCACAGGCATTGCTAATTAAGCACCATACTTGGATCTGGTCCGCCTTTATCAATGGTTGCTGTCTTGCACTGGGAGGGTCAGTTCTGATATAGTCCTGGTATGTGTAGAGCTTGCTGCACATGCTGGGACCTGGGCTGGTCTCTATCCACAATTGCCTCTTTTGCAACATAGAAGCGGTTATATATACAGGTTACAGGTATGTGTGCTCCATTATGGTTCTGCTTTTAACTTTATCTAGGAGGCCGCATGGCACATGAAATACATAATATAGAGTAGGACCCTCCTATTGAGATTTGCCATGACGTTGGCAGGGGTGGCTCAAAGAATTGATCAATTATTTGCTAAAAATCTCATTTATATTACAGTACAGTTGGAATAAATCTGTGAATTTGCACCTTTTATATGATGCATGCCATTTTCAGATCGTGCTGGCTCCCCTCTCTCTCTGTTTGGTTGTAGTTATGCTACAAATGTCTGGTGGCTGGTCACCACCATGCTATGCATGCCTGATCTTGGTTTGCAATATATTCCTCCTGTTGGTAGCACATTCAGTTGCCTCACCCTTTCCACAGGCAATGCTAATTAAGCACCATACTTGGATCTGGTCCGCCTTTATCAATGGTTGCTGTCTGGCACTGGGAGGGTCAGTTCTGATATAGTCCTGGTATGTGTAGAGCTTGCTCCACATGCTGGGACCTGGGCTGGCCTCTATCCACAATTGCCTCTTTTGCAACATAGAAGCGGTTATATATACAGGTTGCAGGTATGTGTGCTCCATTATGGTTCTGCTTTTAACTTTATCTAGGAGGCCGCATGGCACATGAAATACAGAATATAGAGTAGGACCCCCCTATTGAGATTTGCCGTGACGTTGGCAGGGGTGGCTCAAAGAATTGATCAATTATTTGCTAAAAATCTCATTTATATTACAGTACAGTTGGAATAAATCTGTGAATTTGCACTTTTTATATGATGCATGCCATTTTCAGATCGTGCTGGCTCCCCTCTCTCTCATTTATGATCTTTTCATCACTAATAAACTCTCCTTCCTCGCCATCACAGAAACCCCCTCTGACACAGCCTCTCCTGCTGCACTTTCTTATGGCGGTCTCCAACTGTCTCACACCCCCCGCCCCAGTAACAAGCATGGTGGAGGAGTTGGTTTGCTCCTGTCCGACCAATGCTCCTTTACACCAATTCCACTACCACGCTCTGTTACGCTCCTATATTTTGAGGTGCACTCCGTACGCATCTACGCGCCCTCCAACCTTCAGCTGGCTGTCATTTACCGCCCTCCAGGGCCAGCCACTGCCTTTTTTGACCATTTCACCACCTGGCTACTACACTTCCTTTCCACTGACATCCCCACCATCATCATGGGTGATTTCAACATCCCCATTGACACTTCCCACTCATCTGTCTCCAAACTTCTAACACTCGCTTCCTCCTTCGGCCTCACCCAATGGTCTTCTGCAGCTACTCACAAAGATGGCCACACGCTGGACCTCATCTTCACTCGCCTCTGTTCCCTATCTATCCTCTCTAACTCGCCTCTCCCCCTGTCTGACCACAACCTACTCACATTCTCTTCCCTCTCTTCTCCAAGTATGCAACCCCCCCTCCACAAACTTCCACACCCTCGCAGAAATATCAAACACATTGATTTACACGCCCTTTCTCAGTCCCTTCTCCCCCTCACAGACATTGCATTTCTACATGATGCAGATGCCGCTGCAACTTTATACAACACTACAATCTCTGCAGCTCTCGAATCAGCTGCCCCCCTCACACACACCAAAAGCCGCACAATCAACAGGCAACCCTGGCACACAAGGCAGACTAAAGAACTAAGTGGAGATGAGAGAAGCAAAAGTGCAGGGCACTACTCAGACCTGTCAGGGAATTCTATGACAAAAATGGCATTGTATAGTGGTAGCCGACATGCATCTAAGTTACTTGTTACCAAAAGGGGCCGCAGCTGCGTGGTGCTCATGTGCAAAGTCCACAATGATTCAGAGTGTCCAAAGATAAGAAAAAACAGGCACTCACCGCTTGCTGCTGTGAAGAAAAATTTGCTTTATTCAAGCCTTGGAATTACATGCTGTGTTGGAGGGGAGTGAGGGGAGCAGCCAGCACGTTAGACGACGGCCGTTTCGCACACCGTGGAAGCACCGCAGGTGTACGAAACGGCCGTCGTCTAACGTGCTGGCTGCTCCCCTCACTCCCCTCCAACACAGCATGTAATTCCAAGGCTTGACGACTTTTTCTTCACAGCAGCAAGCGGTGAGTGCCTGTTTTTTCTTATCTTTGGAGACTAAAGAACTAAGACGGGCTTCCAGAATTGCTGAGCGCAGATGGAAGTGGTCTCATTCCACTGAGCACTTCATTGCATATAAAGAGTCCCTCACCACTTTCAAGTCCACACTCACTGTTGCAAAACAAACCTACTTCTCATCCCTCATATCTTCTCTCTCTCACAACCCTAAACAGCTATTCAACACTTTCAATTCTCTCCTCCGTCCCCCGGCACCACCTCCCTCTCCTCTCATCTCAGCTGAAGACTTTGCCTCTTTCTTCAAGCGGAAGATTGACAACATCAGAGCAAGCTTTGGCCCACAATCACCACAGCCCCTCATCATAGCTACTCATCCCTCTTCCTCCAAATCCAGCTTCTCCACCATGACAGAAAACAATCTCTCCACTCTACTCTCAAGATCACATCTAACCACCTGTGCACTGGACTCGCTCCCATCGCACCTCATCCCCAACATCACCGCAGTCCTCATCCCAGCCCTAACCCATCTCTTCAACCTATCACTAACAACTGGTGTATTCCCTTCATGCTTTAAACATGCCTCTATTACACCCATCCTCAAAAACCCCTCCCTTGACCCATCCTCTGTGTCAAACTATCGCCCCATATCCCTTCTCCCCTATGCCTCAAAAGTACTGGAACAGCATGTCCATCTTGAATTGTCCTCATACCTCTCCTCCTGCTCCCTCTTTGACCGGCTTCAATCTGGCTTCCGACCACATCATTCTACCGAAACTGCCCTAACCAAAGTCACCAATGATCTACTAACCGCCAAAGCCACGCGACACTACTCTATCCTCCTCCTCCTGGACCTGTCCTCTGCCTTCGACACAGTAGACCATTCCCTCCTACTACAGATTCTCTCATCTCTGGGCATCACAGACTTGGCCCTATCTTGGATCTCCTCATACCTAACCGACCGAACTTTCAGCGTCTCCCATTCTCACACCACTTCCTCATCTCGCCCCCTATCTGTCGGTGTCCCCCAAGGCTCAGTTCTTGGACCCCTGCTGTTCTCCATCTACACCTTCGGCCTGGGACAGCTCATAAGAGTCCCACGGCTTCCAGTATCATCTCTATGCCGATGACACACAGATCTACCTCTCTGGACCTGACATTACCTCTCTACTAACCAAAATTCCACAATGTCTGTCTGCTATTTCATCCTTCTTCTCTGCACGATTCCTAAAACTTAACATGGACAAAACAGAGTTCATTGTCTTTCCTCCTCCTCACTCATCTCCTCCAACAAGCCTTTCCATCAAACTTGATGGTTGCTCACTCACCCCAGTCTCACAAGCTCGTTGCCTTGGAGTAACCCTCGACTCTGCTCTATCCTTCAAGCCACACATTCAAGCCCTCTTCAACTCATGCCGATTACAACTCAAAAATATCTCCCGGATCCGTGCTTTCCTTAACCAAGAATCTGCAAAAAGATTAGTGCATGCCCTCATCATCTCCCGCCTCGACTACTGCAACCTCCTGCTTTCTGGCCTCCCTTCCAACACTCTTGCACCCCTCCAATCTATCCTAAACTCTGCGGCCCGCTTAATCCACCTCTCCCCTCGCTACTCCCCAGCCTCGCCACTCTGCCAATCCCTTCACTGGCTTCCCATCGCCCAACGACTCCAGTTCAAAACATTAACCATGACATACAAAGCCATCCACAACCTGTCTCCTCCCTACATCTGTGACCTAGTCTCCCGGTACCTACCTGCACGCAACCTCAGATCCTCACAAGATCTCCTTCTCTGCTCCTCTCTTATCTCCTCTTCCCACAATCGCGTACAAGATTTCTCCCGTGCACCCCCCATACTCTGGAACGCTCTACCTCAGTACATCAGACTCTCTACTACCGTGGAAAGCTTCAAGATGAACCTCAAGACCCACCTCTTCCAACAAGCCTACAACCTACAATAGCCCTCAGTCCAGTAGACCACTGCGCAACCAGCTCTGTCCTCACCTATTGTACCATCACCCATTCACTGTAGACTGTGAGCCCTCGCGGGCAGGGTCCTCTCTCCTCCTATACCAGTCTGTCTTGTACTGTTAATGATTGTTGTGCGTATACCCTCTCTCACTTGTAAAGCGCCATGGAATAAATGGCGCTATAATAATAAATAATAATAATAATAATAATAATGTGAGCTGTGTCTATCCCAGTAATATAGACTGGATAGGAGCTTTGTGTGTCACTCCCAGTATTTTAAACTGGATGTGAGCTATGTATATCGTTCCCAGTAATATAGGCTGGATGTGAGCTCTGTGTCTCCCAGTAATACAGGCTGGATGTGAGGTCCATTTGTTTGCAGGGTGCTATTCTCTTCATTATTCATAGTTCAGCACAGCTTCTATGCTGCACTTATGTCTTCTTCATGTGTTTTGCTTCTTGTCTATGCCCTGTTTTTGTCTGCTTACTATATATTTTCCCCTCAATCCACTGCTAATCTGTGAACAAATTCTTCCATCATGTTATCTCTAACACAAAGAGGAGAAAGGAGAGAACAGAAAGAAGTTAGCAGCAGGAGATCTGACCAACTTGTATGTTTTTTTTTTTACTGCAGAGTACTTAGCTAGATAAAAGAACTTGCAGATACATAGCAGCAGCAAAATGGTACTACATTTTTGCTGAAAACTACTTAGAAAGTTGCTCAACTTTGCATTTAGGAGGCAAAGGAAGCCAAATCTGTGCTAAAAGTGTATACAACTCTAAAAAGGAGGAGTCTGTCAACCCCCAAATCACTAACTAAGCCACTTACAGAATTATATAGTGGACTTTTCCAGTATATAAAAATCCTACCTGTAGTATAGATTTTAGTGGAATTAAAGTGCACACTGACACAGCTGGAACTCAGCCACACAGTGTATGCGGCACAGCATGGAGCTGCAGCTGCAGACAGGAGCCAGTGAGGAGAGCACACACTGATGCTTTTGATTGGTCCATGACTCGGAAACTGCAGGGTCCATGTGCTCTGATCGCTGGCTCCTGTCTGCAGCCGCTGCTCAGGACTATACTGCAGACAGCAGACAGAGATGAGAGCGCACATTCATACCAAGCACGGCTGGGCTACTGCAGTGTCGGTGAGCACTAATCGCTGGCTCCTGTCTGCGGCTGTGGCTCAGTACTACAGTGTGTGCAGAATTATTAGGCAAGTTGTATTTTAGAGGATTTTTTTTTTATTATTGATCAACAACTATGTTCTCAATCAACCCAAAAGACTCAAATATCAAAGCTTAATATTTTGGAAGTTGTAGTGTTTTTTTTTTTAGATTTGGCTATCTTAGGAGGATATCTGTTTGTGCTGGTAACTATTACTGTGCAGAATTATTAGGCAACTTAATAAAAAACAAATATATTCCCATCTCACTTGTTTATTTTCACCAGGTAAACCAATATAACTGCACAAAATTTAGAAATAAATATTTCTGACATGCAAAAACAAAACCCCAAAAAATTAGTGACCAATATAGCCACCCTTCTATATGATGACCCTCAACAGCCTACCATCCATAGATTCTGTCAGTTGCTTGATCTGTTTATGATCCACATTGCATGCAGCAGCCACCACAGCCTCCAGACACTGTTCCAAGAGGTGTACTGATTTCCCTCCCTGTAGATCTTACATTTTATGAGGGACCACAGGTTCTCTATGGGGTTCAGATCAGGTGAACAAGGGGGCCATGTCATTATTTTTTCATCTTTTAGATCTTTACTGGCCAGCCATGCTGTGGAGTAGTTGGATGCATGTGATGTTGCATTGTCCTGCATGAAAATCATGTTTTTCTTGAATGATACCGACTTCTTCCTGTACCACTGCTTGAAGAAGTTGTCTTCCAGAAACTGGCAGTAGGTCTGGGAGTTGGGCTTCGCTCCATCCTCAACCCGAAAAGGTCCCACAAGTTGATCTTTGATGAAACCAGCCCATACTAGTCCCCACCTCCACTTTGCTGGTGTCTGAGTCGGAGTGGAGCTCTCTGCCCTTTACTGATCCAGCCTCTGGCCCATCCATCTGCCCCATCAAGAGTCAGTCTCATTTCATCAGTCCATAAAACCTTTGAAAAATCAGTCTTAAGATATTTCTTGGCCCAGTCTTGACATTTTATCTTATGTTTCGTGTTCAAAGGTGGTGGTTTTTCAGCCTTCCTTACCTTGGCCATGTCCCTGAGTATGGCACACCTTGTGCTTTTTGATACTCCAGTAACGTTGCAGCTCTGAAATATGGACAAACTGGTGGCAAATGGCATCTTGGCAGCTTCACGCTTGATTTTCCTCAATTCATGGGCAGTTATTTTGCGCCTTTTTTGCCCCACATGCTTCTTGCGACCCTGTTGGCTATTTGCCATGAAACGCTTGATTGTTCGGTAATCACGCTTCAAACGTTTGGCAATTTCAAGACTGCTGCATCCCTCTGCAAGACATCTCACAATTTTAGACTTTTCAGAGCCCGTCATATCTCTCTTCTGACCCATTTTGCCAAAGGAAAGGAAGTTGCCTAATAAGTAAGCACACCTTATATAGGGTGTTGATGTCATTACACCGCACCCCTCCTCATTACAGAGAGGCACATCACCTGATTTACTTAATAGGTAGTTGTCTCAAGCCTATACAGCTTGGAGTAGGACGACATGTATAGAAAGTATCATGTGATCAAAATACTCATTTGCCTAATAATTCTGCACACAGTGTATAGGTATACAGGAGCCAGAGATGAGAGCGCACATTGATATTAAGCATGGCTGGGCTCCTGCAGTGTCGGTGTGGAGGTGCAGAGCCACTCATGGAGTTCACGCAACACTCGCTTGAGGGCTGTCAATCAAGATATGACAAAGTGCTCGGTCTGCAAACAGAGGGTTTATTCTGGCAACTAAACCACCAGTTTCTCTTACATTATCCAATCTATTGCCTGCAGACAATCCACTATATTCTATTATATTCACATCCGCTAAGGATCATTATAGAGGAAAAAGAATAACCAAATTACTGATTCTCAATGATAACTTGTTGTGCCTTCATTATTTTGAACTGCACGGCATGACTGACACCCAAGCGCACATATATATGTATCTACCTATCTCTGTGCCTTGGGTAATGTATGCAGCGTCCTTCAGCAATGCATATATCACCTTGGCACAGATAGAATGGTGCAGGAGACATCAAGGTTATGTATCTTGCAGCACAGTAGCTAAATCCTAACCTATATTACATTCTGGAGAGCGGTGCAATTAAGGTCTTGGCAACGATGTACAATTTTAATTGGGAAGCGGAATAAATAAAACATCAAACAAAACGGGGGGAGGGGGTGACGGTGTATAGTTATGTGCACAGTTTGGAGGAATAAATACATCCCCCCCCCCTTAAAATTAACATAATAAAATATGAAATCTGTTAAAAAAAACCCACAAACTGCTTATCCGGACATTATTCTTCTGATGCATCCCTTCTCTGTGCTGATGTGCTACTGAGAAGAGGACCACTTAATAATGCTCGGTGCATAGAAAAAAAACCCAATCCTATAAAAGGTGTTTACTGGTGCAGAAAAGCCACCATAAATCTTATTGTCAACCAGTGCATGTAGAATCAGCCAGTTGTGTGCAGTCATTTTCCACATGTGAATACATATAACCGTGCCGGGGCGCCGAGCAGAGCTATTCTCACTATGGACAAATACAGCTAAATTTGCACTGATCACAAACCATGCATGGGATCATCAGTTTACAGACCCTGTGGATTTGTAATGGGGTCAGACAAGATTTAAAGGGGGAATATGTTATCATTCAATGGGTGAATCACTTATTATAGCGCCTGTCGGAACAGCAGTGCACAAAGGATGTGCAGCTCTGTGCTAAGGAGGCATGTGGCTTTTGGGCCCAGGGGCCTGCCGAAGAAGGTCGCTAAACATGCTCCCTTACTCCAGGCCCATATTGCCGAACAGGTTCCCTTACTTCAGGACACAAAACACGTTCCCTTACTTCAGGTCCCACTGCCAACAGGCTCCCTTATTTCAGGTACCGCCACCGAAAAGGCTCCCTTACTCCAGGCCCTGCTGCCAAACAGGCTCCCTTATTTAAGGCCCCAAATCATGTCCCCTTACTCAACACCTCGCTGCCGAAAAAGCTCCCATATTCCAGGCCCTGCCACCAAACAGGTTCCCTTATTTCAGGCCCCAAAACATGTTTTCTTACTCCAGGCCCTGCCGCCGAATAGGCTCCATTACTCCAGGCCAACCGCGGAACAGGCTCCATTATTTCAGGCCCCAAACATGCTCCCTTACTCCAGTTCTCCACTGCTGAACAGGCTCCCTTACTCCAGGCCCTCCCGCCAAATAGGCTCCCTTACTCCAGGTCCTGCCGCCAAACAGGCTTTCTTACTCCAGGGTCAAGTAGGTGCATAGGTTAGCAAAATTGCAACCGAAATACATGGTATACCTATTGAATTGTTAGGGTGCTTTCCCATTTGTGTCTCATCAGTCAGGTCCGTTGCTGTGTCGAAACGACGCATCCGTCTTTTTTTAGGGTTGCTAACGGACCTCTGTGGATTACGTCGGACCTGGAGGGGTATTTGGGGATTTTAATAAAGTGGTGAAAGAGGGTGGGTTTTTTTCGTCTTTTATTTCAAATAAAGGATTTTTTGCGTGTATGTGATTATTTACTTTCACTACAGATTAATCATGGGGGGTGTCTCAGTCGCCTGCCATGATTAACCTAGGACTTAGTGGCAGCTATGGGCTGCCATTAACTCCTTATTACCCCGATTGCCACTGCACCAGGGCAATTCGGGATGAGGCGGGTAGAGTCCCGGGACTGTCGCATCTAATGGATGCGGCAATTCCGGGAGGCTGCTGGCTGTTATTTTTAAACTAGGGGGCTCCCCATAACGTACGGTTCCCCATCCTGAGAATACCAGCCTTCAGCCGTGTGGCTTTATCTTGGCTGGTATCAAAATTGGGGGGACCGCACACCAGTTTTTTTTTTAAATTATTTATTTATTGTACCGCACAATATAGACCCGCCCACCGTTGGCTGTGATTTGTTGCAGTGAGACAGCTGTCACTCAGCTGGGGGGGTGCACATCTGACTGCAACCAATCATAGGTGCCGGTGGGCGGGGGAAGCAGTGAATACAAGATGGAATAATGAGCGGCCAGCATTTTCAAAAGCAGGAGAAGCCGCCAGAGCAGTGTGACAGCTGTGCAGCACCGCACCGGTGATCGGTGAGTATGAGAGAGGGGGTGAGAGGGAGAGACCGACCGAGAGAGATTGAGAGACCAGGAGTGATTTTAAACAATTTAGATTGTTCTGCTGGACATGCTGAGCATGCTCAAAAGAACGTGACGGAATCCATCAGTGGATTCCGCCGCTTAGCGCATTGTGGCGAAATCCGCCACCATAGACAATCATTTGACACCTTGGCGGATTCCAATGTAATCTGCCAAAATGCGTGGTTTTAACGGCACCAAAAACGTTACATGCTGCGTTCCCTCCGCCCGACACTGCATCAAAATAACGACTCCGCGTCGGCCAGCGAATGCAACGCAGACACTTGCATCACAGTGCGTATGCAATAAAAGTCTATGGAGAATAGCGCAGTCCATTAACGGACTGCGCTATTTTCCATAGCGGTGACTTGCGATGAACCCAAGTGTGAAAGCGCCGTTACTTAAAGGTACCCTAATTGGATCCTGAGACACAGGGATACATTTTTTTTTTCTAAGACCTGGACCGTTGACTGTTGACCATGGACGAATAGGAGTCAATTTGATAGGTCAGGCTCCCTATATTATAAACACAATTGTGAAATAATATAATACAGATATCTGATTAGATGCCAGGATAATTGTAGAGTGGTACTATTTGTGTGTTTTTTGGCGTATCTATTGAAGGTGGGAGTTATATTCACAATTTTAATAATAAAGTGTTTTGTATTATGTCACTTTTTGTAATAAATATATTTTTTTAAATTAGAAGCCTTTAGAGTCTGTGACAATTCCTTACTCCAGGCCCTGCTGCCAAACAGGCTCCCTTACTCCGGGCCCTGCTGCCAAACAGGCTCCCTTACTCCAGGCCCTGCCGCCAAACAGGCTCCCTTCCTCCGGGCCCTGCCGCCAAACAGGCTCCCTTAATCCAGGCCCTGCCGCCAAACAGGCTCCCTTAATCCAGGCCCTGCCGCCAAACAGGCTCCCTTACTCCGGGCCCTGCCGCCAAACAGGCTCCCTTAATCCAGGCCCTGCCGCCAAACAGGCTCCCTTACTCCGGGCCCTGCCGCCAAACAGGCTCCCTTAATCCAAGCCCTGCCGCCAAACAGGCTCCCTTACTCCGGGCCCTGCCGCCAAACAGGGTCCCTTACTCCGGGCCCCGCCGCCAAACAGGCTCCCTTACTGCAGGCCCCGCCGCCAAACAGGCTCCCTTACTCCGGGCCCCGCCGCCAAACAGGCTCCCTTACTCCAGGCCCTGCCTCCAAACAAGCTCCCTTACTCCGGGCCCTGCCGCCAAACAGGCTCCCTTACTCCAGGCCCTGCCTCCAAACAAGCTCCCTTGCCTCGGGATTTGCTGCACAGGCTGTCCACTCATTGTCGTGCCGCAGAGGCTCCCGCCTAGGTTCCCGTTGCAAACCTCCCCGCACAGCATTGTGCAATATAGTCTCCCTCCCGTAAACCTTCCTTCAGTGATTTTTACAGCATACATACACCTAATTGAGCTTTTACTGACCCGAAAAAGTAAAATTCTATTCTCAAAAGAGTAAATCGAAGAATATCGTCCTTGTTTGTTCTCAGGATGTACCTGCTATATAGTTAAAGCCATCGGCCAGGAAGGCTAAACTACGAAACTCATTAGGGGTTATATGCTGGAACAGGAAAGCAAGCAGCTGTACTTCCCTGTGACAGGTGGGCGGAAATTGTTCTCCGGTTACAAACAAAATATGAAGATGAGCAAAAAAAAAAAATAAATAAAACAAAAAAAAACACACACTGGGAAGAAGACTCAAGTGCCAAAAAGTAAGGATTAACCATCTATAATACCTTCAAAATACCTGCTCTAATTTCTGGTATGATGGAATCTATTACATTTTATGAATTCTGCTTGCTGTCAGTAGATGGAAGCAATCATTTAGATTCAATGGCGGAAAATAATAGGCTATGGCGGACACAACAAACGGCACTCATACAGTGCACGTTGTAAGGACACGTGTGCGGCCAATAAATATGGTCGGAGTATTTCCATTCCCTGACAGCAAGCAGTGATCTAGAAAGAAAGAATAGCGAACAGTGACAATCATTGTGCAGGGTTTAATATTTATAACATAAAGCTTCTCCGGTATTCCCTATAGACATGTTATACATGGATGGCGGTTGTAAGGCTCGGTGATGGGTGGATTTCCTCTTAGTGTTATTGGGGTCTGCACTCACTTGTTTTGCATCATGTTCATTATAACCCAGTCCGAGGGGTACACGTTCTTCCCGATGAGATTCTTAAACATGATAAAGGTTTCCATAAGAAAGTCCTAAAGGAAAAGGTAAAAAAAAAAAAAAAGGCAAAATGAGAGCTGCACCATATGTGCCAGAGCAAGATTGTGGACCCGGCGGGTTCATGATTAAAGTGTATAAGTATGCCGCCCCCCGCCCTCCCCCATGTAACGCTACAGGTCTGCAGCAGCGATCACACTGGTGGTGATAACAGCTCAGTATGAGGATTGGGTCATGCAGTGCAAACAATGAGTGCAGGCTGCAGGGGTCAGCCACAATATGGTATCAGCAAGGAATGAAAGTTGTCAGCCTGGGTAGTGAAAGGCAATGATTTCCCCATTTGTCAACGCGGTAATAAAAAAAAAGCAGAAACTTAGAAGTCCCTCAAAAAGCCAAATGCAGAAATTTTTTCTGCAATGTTTTTTTTGCAGGAGTTCACAGATAAATACACAATAAACGTTTATTGCATTTTTTTAAGCTTTTTTTTTTTTTAACTACAGATCTTAGTGTGTTTCTTTAGATAATGCTTGAATACTTCTGGACACCATAGATGATAAACGTCCAAGCGGACTGTGTCCTATTCTGCTGTGACATTCTAAATCATCACTGTACCATAAAGCAAGAGAAGGGAAGTGGCTGTCAGACACAGCCAGACTCCCCATAAAGAAGACAGATTACTATAAACACAGCGCTACACTTCCCAATCGCTGGACACCCAGCGATAAACAAGGCGCTGGACACCCAGCGATAAACAAGGCGCTGGACACCCAGCGATAAACAAGCGCTGGACACCCAGCGATAAACAAGCGCTGGACACCCAGCGATAAACAAGCGCTGGACACCCAGCGATAAACAAGCGCTGGACACCCAGCGATAAACAAGCGCTGGACACCCAGCGATAAACAAGCGCTGGACACCCAGCGATAAACAAGCGCTGGACACCCAGCGATAAACAAGCGCTGGACACCCAGCGATAAACAAGCGCTGGACACCCAGCGATAAACAAGCGCTGGACACCCAGCGATAAACAAGCGCTGGACACCCAGCGATAAACAAGCGCTAGACACCCAGCGATAAACAAGGCGCTGGACACCCAGCGATAAACAAGCCCTGGACACCCAGCGATAAACAAGCGCTGGACACCCAGCGATAAACAAGCGCTGGACACCCAGCGATAAACAAGCGCTGGACACCCAGCGATAAACAAGCGCTGGACACCCAGCGATAAACAAGCGCTGGACACCCAGCGATGAACAAGCGCTGGACACCCAGCGATAAACAAGCGCTGGACACCCAGCGATAAACAAGCGCTGGACACCCAGCGATAAACAAGCACTGGACACCCAGCATTTCCTAAGTGCCGACAGTGCTTCCTCCTCTGGACCCAGTAGTGGTCTTATGATTGCTAGAGAGGGATCAGGAGCTGCTGGGTCGCAGAAGACGCAGTAAGCTCTGCTATGTAGCCAGAAGGCTGAGTTTTCCCCTATAACTGGGGCTAATAGACCAACACTAGTTACAGTGGAAAATGGAAGTCAGGTAAAAAAAACAAAACAAAAAAACAAAACAATCTTTTATAACATTAGAGGGGACAAATTATGTGAAACAAATAAAAAAAAATATACAACAATACAAAAATTAATAAATGGAAAAAAGCCACTACCAATACACACAATTGCTGTTCCAGGCCATGTACATGTAAAATACAAATAAAAAAAATCAACAAAGCATGTATGCGTTATATCCAAGTAAGGATTTAAATGTATAAAAGGTGTTTCAGTGGTCCATTGTGGTAATAAAGTAAAAAAAAACAAAACAATTTTACTTTTTCACTAATATCTCCAGATATCAGCAAGAAAAAAATATGATAAAAAACATAAAATTAAGTACCACAAAAAGTTGCAAAAATTATTTCAGTATTCAAACAAGAAAAAAATATAAATCACCTCTTAATATGTGTATGGAAAAAAAAATGTGCATGGTCAGAACCACGGGGGTAAACAGCCCAGTCTTGGCAATTGCGTTTTTACATTGTTTTACATGCATTTTTTCCATGACTTTCCATATAGGTAAAACATAAAATGCACAAGTTCCACAATGTATACATTTTCATGAAATCATTTAAAATTACTTTGTAACATGACCTAAGGAACAAAAAAAAACAAAAAACAACTCACCACAACATCAGTCCTCATCTTCCCAAAGGTCTTAATAAGGTGGCCATAGTGGTAATCTTCCATTTGCCTTAATATGGCCGTCATGGAGGCAACAAAATTTCCCTAGAAGAAGAAACCAAATAAAAAGTTATACGTTCCATTTATACTTTTATATAAAAAAACTGAAATACATAGAAAAAAAAATGATATAATCTATCTAATTATATATAGTTATCCGCTACCTGGCATCACTATTAGTATACTGCGTTAATGGTTTCCTTCTCAGATTGCACAGGTTAGACCAGTCCTGGGCAAATTGCGACTTGCTGGCCACATGCGGCCCTTTGGCTGTTTGGATGTAGCCCACGGACTTTATGCAGTGGTGTCCTGCACCACAAGGCCGCCATCCACTTCACTTTCACTGCTATTGCATCCTCAGGATGAGTAGGTTTTTGTTTTGTTTTTTTTTTGTTTTTTTACATCATTCTGCAAGAGAAATGTTGACATAAAACTGGAAAAGGGCTGTGTGGGAGGATCATTCTGCATGGGTGAGTGGGTGTGGATCTAAAACTGGGGGGGCTGTGTGGGGCCATACTATTGTGTAAGGGGGCTATGTGTGGCCATACTATTGTGTAAGGGGGCTATGTGTGGCCATACTATTGTGTAAGGGGCTGTGTGGGGCCATACTATTGTGGAAGGGGGCTATGTGAGGCCATGCTATTGTGTAAGGGGCTGTGTGGGGCCATACAATTGTGTAATGGGGCTGTGTGGGGCCATACTATTGTGGAAGGGGGCTGAGTGGGGCCATACTATTGTGGAAGGGGGCTATGTGTGGCCATACTATTGTGTAAGGGGGCTATGTGTGGCCATACTATTGTGTAAAGGGTCTGTGTGGGGCCATACTATTGTGTAAAGGGTCTGTGTGGGGCCATACTATTGTGGAAGAGGGCTACGTGAGGCCATGCTATTGTGTAAGAGGCTGTGTGGGGCCATACTATTGTGTAAGGGGGCTGTGTGAGGCCATACTATTGTGTGGGGGTATACTATTGTGTAAGGGGGCTGTATGCGGCCATACTACTGTGCAAGGGGGCTGTGTGTGGATCTAATATTGTATAATGGAGTTGTGTGGGGGCATACTATTGCATAAGGGGGCTGTGTGGGGGCATACCATTGTGTAAGGGGGCTATGTGGAGTATACTATTGTGCAAGGGTGCTGTGCGGATCTTATACTGTATAATGGGGCTGTGTGGGAGGATACTATTGTGTAAGGGGGGTGTGTGGATCTAATACTGTATAATGGGGCTATGTGGGAGGATACTATTGTGTAAGGGGGGGGGTGGATCTAATATTGTATAATGGGGCTGTGTTGGGGCATACTACTGCGTAAGGAGACGTACTATCGTGTATTGGAAATGTAATACTGTATAAGGGGGCTGTATGGGGACATATTATTGTGTAAGGGGGCTATGTGTGGACATACTATTTTGTAAAAAGGCTGTGTGGGAACATCATTCTTAGTAGGTGGCTGTGTGTGGATATAATACTGTGTATGGGGGCTGTGTGGGGACATACTATTGTGTAAGAGGTCTCTTCTGCATGGGGAGCTATAGGGACATAATATTGTGTAGTGAGGCTTTGTGGAGAGGTCATACTATGTAGGAGAGCTGTGTGAGGACATCATCCTGTTTGAGGTGACAGAATACTATGTGAGGACATCATACTGTACGTGGGGGCTGTGGGTATCATTTTGTATTGGGAGCGGTTGATCAAAATACAAGGGCTGAATAGCAGGAGCAGTATGATTTCCCACTTTATCTAAACATTCTAAAAAGCTGTACATTAGATGGTTTTGACTCGCTGCTACAGGTAAGAATACATGTTACAATATGCCCTAGTCAATAGACAATTCTGCTCAATATTACGTGATAATGTAATTGCTCACCCCTGGCTTAGTGGGAACACTTTGAATAGGTCTTCAATATCAGGTCAATGGTTAAGGAAAGGGCGAGGAAAAAGGTAAAACCTAATTTGACCCATTCCCT
The DNA here is from genome assembly GCF_048569485.1 of Anomaloglossus baeobatrachus. Taxonomy (NCBI): domain Eukaryota; kingdom Metazoa; phylum Chordata; class Amphibia; order Anura; family Aromobatidae; genus Anomaloglossus; species Anomaloglossus baeobatrachus. The sequence goes on along the minus strand of NC_134357.1, from coordinate 43,088,553 downwards.
AGTGCTCGTGCTTACAAGCTCTTTGCTTTAGAGCTTGTAAATGCTGCTTTAATCCAGCCTGGCCTAGCTGTCCATCTCCTCCTCTGATGCTGCAGAGCCAGCAGAAATGGAGATCGCACGGCTCGGGACGATCATTCAGAGGCACAAGGTTCCCTTAAGTAAGGGGAGAGGTGCGCTCCTGAAGATCGGATACAGAGAACAACCCTTTAAAGTTTACTTTTTCCATTCCAAAAATCTGCTGACGAGCTCCGAGAACCCTCAGTGCGAGTGCTGCCGAGCCTTCGGTAACCTCATTTGCTCTACGTTTCATGTCATGCATTATCCCCGGCTGCATTATTAATCAGATTTTTTTTTCTTTCAGCCTAGATGGAGAACTATTTTAAGCAACGGGAAACTTTGTCAGCGAGACTCGTCTTCCAATTTATATAATGTCATACAATAAAAAAAAAATCGATAGACTCTTGATGTAACCATCCTAAAAGAAAAAAATAAATGAAAAAAAAATAAAATAAAATTATATATATATATATATATATATATATATACACATATATATATATATATATTAATATATTAATATATATATATATATATATATATATATATAAGTTGGAGGAAGAAATGATACTTTAATGTTTCCTGCTCCTTTACTGCCGAGTGTATTTCAAGTGGACACCAAGATATTGGTTTACTTATTAAAAGCATTATGAACAGTGACATCGGCAATTTATAGCAAATCCGTGTTTTATGGGGGAGATAAGGAAGAACATTCATCTTCATCATGAGCCAAACAAAAGCTGGGTTTTGCACGTTGAGGTGGCTGCATTAGAGCCGGCGTCTAATAAACACATTTACAGTATTATTTTTTTTTTTCTCCATAGTCACTCCTGGTAAAAAACGCATTAGCCTGTGTTTCGAGTCATGTCTGATTGCTATAATCATCAATCAAAATATGTTAGAAAGGTTAAGACAAAACTGCAAAATACATCTGAAGCCGGCGCAGAAATCATTCCGTATGCATGCAATTTGGGTCCCTAGAAGCATAAAAACCCATTTCTGCTAACAGGCTTTTCATAGAATTTGAAGGGACATTACGGTGAAGTGCTCTCCCCCGGCCGCCGCATTCTAGATTGGAATCAAAGCTATTATTGCGCCGTATCAGGGGCTGAGCGGCATTTTAAGGGATTTTAACAAAACTTCCGTGCGTTTTCCGCCACTGACCCATCAATCTGAATTACACGCCGAAGCAGCGGTTGCTTAAGACGTGTACACAGTGTTAATATACGAGTGTCTATCACCTCGCCGCAGCGGCGTGAGAAATACAATGCAGGTGCTGAGTGCTTATTCAAGGGGGTGATGTTCAGCTGTGCTAGAAAGCAATGGACCGGAAGCCACACACAGAGAAAATCCCAGGCAACAGGTCTCCGGTGCTCACAGATTACATTACAGGACTACTGATTGTAATGTATCGCTGCACATCACGCACCGGCGACGGATCGGCAGCCGGTCACTGATCAGTTCACTGCCCGACTATTTGGGTGCTGCATCAAGGGAGTTTTCAGATTTGTGTAATATTGACAGATATGGAAAGCCTATCAGCCAGTATTCCGCATTTCAAAAAAAATCTAATAATCTGGCAAATCAGTGCATCCTAATTTTAGAGACAGAGTCGCTAATGTTATATCGCTGCACATTACGGACAGGCGACGGATCGGGAGTCGGTCACTTATCAGTTTATTGCCCAACTATTGGGGCTCTGCATCAAGGGAGTTTCCAGTTTTGTGTAATATCGACAATCCTAACATCCAGTATTCCGCATTTCAAAAAATCTGATAATCTGGCAAATCGGTGCATCCTAATTCTACATGGCCAAATCTCTAAAATTATATTGCAGCACATTACGAACAGGCGATGGATCGGGAGTCGGTCACTTATCAATTTAATGCCCGACTCTTGGGGTTTTTGCATCAAAGGAGTTTCTAGGATTGTGTAATATTGACAATCCTTTCATCCACTATTCCGTACTTCCAAAAAATCTGATAATCTGGCAAATCAGTGCATCCTAATTTTAGGGACCAAATCGATAATGTTACATTGCTGCACATTACGAACAGGTCACAGATCGGCAGTCGGTCACTTATCAGTTCTCTGCCCGACTTCTGAGGTTCTGCATCAAGGGAGTTTAAAGATTTGTGTAATATCGACACATATGGAAAACCTTTCATCCAGTATTCTGCATTTTAAAAAATCTAATAATCTGGTAATCTGGCATCCTAATTTTAAGGGCCGAATCGATAATGTTATATCGCTGCACACTACGGACAGGCGACTGTTCGGCAGCCGGTCACTTATCAGTTCACTGCCCGACTATTGGGGCTCTGCATCAAGGGAGATCCAGATTTGTGTAATATTGACAGATATAGAAATCCTTGTATCCAGTAGCCTGCACTTGAAAATTTTATTTGACAATCTGGCAAATTGGTGCATCCTAATTCTACAGGACCGAATCGCTAATGTTATATCGCTGCACATTACGGACATGCGACAGATCGGCAGCCGGTCAGTTATCAGTTTACAGTCAAACTATTGGGGTTCTCTATCAATGGAGTTTCCAGATTTGTGTAATATTGACAATCCTTTCATCCAGTATACCGCATTTCAAAAATCCGATAACTTATAATGTGGTTAATCTATTACAAAGCTCCATTTTCAGTACGTGAGGTTTCCGTGCCTATTTCCCTATGATAACACTTCTGACAGCTTGATATCATATGGACATTTGGCCTTCTAGTAAACGACTTAGGGGGGAAATTGATCATGAGTGAAGTTTCAAAGGCAACCTACACTTTTACACAGAAGTGGTATAACTGATTAGAAGCTTGTCCCCGATAAATATTATACAATTTTTGTAGCAATCAAAAGTCCCAGCCATGAGAATTTACTATAGTAGTCATATGCAAATAAGGCTGACAGTGCACTGGGGGCGTGTCAATGTGCTTGGAAGAAAAAGGCCAAGTGCAGACATGTTCCCCAGCGCACTTCTAGTGTAGAAACCATATGCAAATCAGACTGGAAGTACAAAATACCATATCACACCATCAACAGAGCGAGAGATGAGTGAGCAATCAAAAAATATTTATTCCAAGCAAATCAAACGGTCCATACCATAATCCACCATACAGAGGGTAAACATAGTCCAGAAACACAAATATAGTCCAGTAAGCGATAAATGTCCCGGGGATCAGTCAAACTCCTCCAGCAGTCCTTCTCCAGGGAAATTGGGGTTTCTCACAGTCTTTCTGGGATTCTGGCTGCAGCCTCAGCTTTTCCCTCAGGTTCGATTCTTCTCTCTTCTCCTTTCCAGCCTAACTGACCAATTCTTCAGGTAAGCAGAGAGTTTAGGTGGATCCCAGGCCCCCCTCCCCCAGACCTAGGGACAGAAGCACTACAGGGGGTGATTACCTACAGACAATACAATGTACACAGAAGCAATACAGAGAATGGACAGTGAACCACGCCTAAAATATGAACCTACACAGCATGATACACAACCCCCCATATTCCACAATCATACACCGTAAAAAACGCTGTAAAAACGCCATTAAAAACACACCAAAAGCCTGTCCAAAAAGCATACCAAAAACGCAGAAAACCACCAAGAGACTTCGTGCCACAAGATCAGGTTTTGGCCAGAAAAAAAAGCACCAAAAACGCCCTGTGATAACCTAACTTTTACCCTTTTGCTTGTAAGTGTATGTGCCATTAAGGGTCTCAACGCATAACTGAAACACATCCACTGGCCCAAATTCACCTTATGGAGGCCACAACAATGTCCTTTGAGTCTACAGGGTGGTACGTCAGTACATATATTCAGTATATATATTTTATTCTTACAGAACACAGCCAACATCTTGTGGTCGCACCATAAAAAAATTTAAAAATGTATCTTGTATGGATTCCTAAACGGCATACATCGAGCCTTCCTTAGCAGGTCTTCCCCACTACATTCAATGTGAACAGAGCCTTACAGTGAACCTTCTAATTATTAGATTTTCAAAAATACTTTTAGAAAAAAAGCCTTAATGTATTATATTGTCCACAGCTTCATTTTTCTGATACGGAGCACCCCCTACATATTCACAGTATATAAAGATAGAATTTGTCTATCTGGAGCCACCACTAGCTGGAACTCAGCATTTAAAGGGAATCTGTCACCAGTTTTCTGCTCCCCATCTGAGAGCAGCATAATGTAGAGACAGAGACCCTGATTCCAGGGATGTGTCACTTTCTAATTTGCTTGCTGTCATTTTGATAAAATCAATGTTTTCTCTGCTGCAGATCTAGCAGTTATACAGCGCTCATGAATATGCTGGACTACCTGCAACAGGCCAAGTAGTCCTGTAATGATAATTACTGCTGATTAATTAGTGATTTTATAAAAACTATACTAAGCTGCTCAGTAAGTGACACATCGCTGGAATCAAGATCTCTGCCACTACATTATGCTGCTCTCAGATTAGGTGGCAAAAACCTGCTTACAGATTCCCTCTAACTCCATACTGGTTATACATTGAACTCAATAATAATAATAAAAAGTATGCATTAGGCTTAGGAGCTCCCTCTAGTGGTGGTGACACGCAGACTTTCATTTGCATCATAAAATAAAAGTGACAGCCAAGAAATTAGGTATACATATATGTATTCATTATATAAATAATTTTTAAATTAACCAGCATGCTTAAAGAGGTTGTACAGGCAAAAGGTGTTCATTATATGGGGGTTGAATTCTGTAAAAATATAGTTAATCATACTCACTTATTGTCACTGGATCCAGGGAAGGGCACTTGTTGTCTGTGCCGGCACCGAAAGCAATGACTTCACTGCTCAACCATTCACCGAAGCGTTGACTGCAAAGATCTGGTGACTTGAAACAGTCATCACTAGATGTTAACCAAGTGGATAAAGTCACCCAACCGCTGCAGCCCATCAGAAGCTGCAGCGGTCTTGTGGCTGGTTGAACGACTCAGTCATTGGTTCCGGTGAAAGCGCAGATTTCAGAGCAGGCTGCCCTGGATCAAGTTGGGGGACAGCAGGTGAGTACAATATATTTTGTTATTTTTATAGACCCCAACACAATTAAAATGCACCTCTTAGGCCCCTTTCACGCATCAATTTTTTGCTGTCAGTCACAATCAGTCGAATTTTGAAAAACCTCATCCGGCGGGCGACTGATCGACTTGTATTAGCGACGGATGGACTCATGTTTCAGCCATCGTTCGATGGATCTGTCTGTGACCGGGTAAGGGACGCCAGGCCGAGGAACAATCCAAAGGGCTTTATTGGAACCACAAGAATAAAGCACCAAACATGAATATAAATCCTTAAAGTCTGCAAGGAGTCCACAACAAAACAACAGACCCGGGGGCGCCTCCCGGTATTCCGACGCCAGGGAAAATATGGCAATGGTCCTTATATGAGTTCCTTGAGTCCAACAGGGTGAACAACAAAACACAATCCCACGTGGCCACTGATCTTCAACCTGTAACAGTCCATACACAGGCACTAGGATCTAGCCTCAGCTATAGATCCTAGTCCTTCTCCAGCCGAGATCCAACTAACTGCCTAACTTGGGTCTCATTGTTATCCTCTCCTGGGATCATCCCCTTAGGTGGGCAGAATGGCCCGCCTCCCCGTGGACATTTGATACCTGAAAGGATTCTAGACGTCCTGGCTCTATTCTGTCTACCAAGTTGTGGATTGGATGAGTCCCATGCTGAGAAGAACAAACAATCTCCCACCAGAAGCAGTACATACAGGACAATCAAGGAGGGACAGACTATTAGGGTACCATCATACTTAGCGACGCTCCAGCGATCCCACCAGCGATCCGACCTGGCAGGGATCGCTGGAGCGTTGCTACATGGTTGCTGGTGAGCTGTCAATCAGGCAGATCTCCACAGCAGAGATCAGCCACCAGCGACCCATGTAACGACGCTGTGCTTGGTAACCATAGTACACATCGGGTTACTAAGCAAAGCGCTTTGCTTATAGTTACCCCATGTGTACCTTGGCTACGTGTGCAGGGAGCCGGCTTCTAGAAGCTGCGGACGCTGGTAACCAAGGAAAATATCGGGTAACCAAGCAAAGTGCTTTGCTTGGTTACCCAATGTGTACCTTGGTTACCAGCATCCGCAGAAGCCGGCTCCCTGCACATTCAGATCGTTGCTCTCTTGCTGTCACACACAGCGATGTGTGCTTCACAGCGGGAGAGCAACGACCAAAAAAATAGTCCAGGACATTCAGCAACAACTGGCGACCTCACAGCAGGGGCCAGGTTGTTGCTGGATGTCACACACAGCAACATCGCTAGGAAGATTGCTGTTGCGTCACAAAAAACGTGACTCAGCAGCGATGTCACTAGCGATGTCGCTTAGTGAAACGTGGCCTTTACACCATGAGCACAGGAGGGGGAGGGACACGCTGTTACACCGTCGAAAATTGTTTGTCCGTCGAACAGACAACGGACAAAGAACGCTTGTTGTCGACGTCGAGAAATCGGACAAAGAACGCTTGTTGTTGACGTCGAGAAATCGGACAGCGACTGATCCGTCGCCGCCCGTCGTTTGGTAGGATGGCAGCCTATAGGCGCAGGATCCGTCGTAATCAGTCAAAGGACGAAATCCGTCGACTGATTCCGTTTTATTAACGGAGCATGCTCCAATTTATCTTATTTAGTATCAAATAGTCAGCAAGTCGGGTCCGTCGCATCAGTTTTTCCACAATCTGCGATGGATCCGTCAAGCCAACAGACTGTGACTGACGGCAAAAAACTGATGTTTGAAAGGGGCCTTACCTGGACAACCCCTTTAAGTTGATGGAAGGAGGAGATTCACTGGAAAAACGGACGTCAATGGTGGAATTAAACATCTAAAATGTAAACCATTATGGTTTATGTTTACAGTCAATCTCTTCTTTTCATCATCATCAAATTTTAAATCTTTGGCCGGTAATTATTTATTGACTATAGCCGCTTAAAAGATTTATCAAAGTATATAATCCCTTGTATCCTTCTGTTTGATACCCGATACACATGTGAAACGCTCAATGCATGGTACCGCGTCTTGCAAGGAAAACTCTGGATCTTAATAAAAGTAATAACCCCTTGATGCCGAGATAAAGGAGCCGTTTCATACCTTAATTAAAACGACTCGAGCTGCAATCAAAATATCAATCAGTTTGGTTTCTATAATTCTAATGACCGGGGCCCTCCGCGCAGCTGAGTCCCTCCCGAGACCACGCAAACCAATTCACTGACACACAAACACGGATCTAACGTCTGACAGATGTCAGCGCCTGGGAGCAGGATTTTTATCTACTGTGCTTTATTTGGAAAATATGTTTTAGGCAAAAGTGCAGTATGGTACATAATTGACTAACGCAAAGAAATCTGTTCCGCTTGATTAGGAATCATGACCTATTTTAGGCCGTGTTGCATGGAAGCCTCTTACCTGGACTCTCAGAATTTGATAGAAGGAAAAAAAAACAAAAAAAAAAACAAAACTCAGGACTTGAGCGAATTCCATTTAAAAAAAGTAGAGATCGAATTCTAGAATCTGCACCCATAACGGATGTACTGAGCACTGCGGAGGGGTAAGGAGGCACAGCTAATAACCTAGTACATAATAATCGTGGTCATCGGGGGATTTGTAAGGGTAAGGTATGTTCAAAGACTTTTTTTGTGAGGATTTTAAAGTGAATCCGCTCCAAAAAGCCACATTAAAAACAGCTTCAAATTGCTCTTCCTACTTATTTATTGTATTATGCTCTTTGCTGTTGTTCGTAGGGCAGGTTTACTGAGCAACGTTTTCATTCTGTAGCAAGGATTTCAAAGCCTTGTAGGTAAAGAAATTTATTTTTCAGATTTTTCACGCTCTAAAAACCTCCATATGAACAAACCCTTAAAAAGAGTTAGATTTAGAGTCGGGATGTCAAACTTAAATACATTGGGAGCCAAAGATAAAAACTTGTACAAAGTCATGGGCCAACCTAGTCACGGGCCCCATATAGTCCTCCATATAGAATAATGGGCCGCACACAGTCTACCATATAGAATCATGGGTCCCACATAGCCCTCCATACAGAATAATGGGCCCCACATAACCCTCCATACAGAATAATGGGTCCCACATATCCCTCCATACAGAATAATGGGCCCCACATAGCCCTCCATACAGAATAATGGGCCCCACATAGTCCTCCATACAGAATAATGGGCCCACATAGCCCTCCATACAGAATAATGGGCCCCACATAGCCCTCCATACAGAATAATGGGCCCCACATAGCCCTCCATACAGAATAATGGGCCCCACATAGTCCTCCATACAGAATAATGGGCCCCACATAGCCCTCCATACAGAATAATGGGCCCCACATAGCCCTCCATACAGAATAATGGGCCCCACATAGTTCTCCATACAGAATAATGGGCCCCACATAGCCCTCGATACAGAATAATGGGCCCCACATAGCCCTCCATACAGAATAATGGGCACCACATTGCCCTCCATACAGAATAATGTGCCCCACATAGCCCTCCATACAGAATAATGGGCACCACATAGCCCTCCATACAGAATAATGGGTCCCACATAGCCCTCCATACAGAATAATGGGTCCCACATAGCCCTCCATACAGAATAATGGGCCCCACATAGCCCTCCATACAGAATAATGGGCCCCACATAGCCCTCCATACAGAATAATGGGTCCCACATAGCCCTCCATACAGAATAATGGGCCCCACATAGTTCTCCATACAGAATAATGGGCCCCACATAGTTCTCCATACAGAATAATGGGCCCCACATAGCCCTCGATACAGAATAATGGGCACCACATAGCCCTCCATACAGAATAATGGGCCCCACATAGTTCTCCATACAGAATAATGTGCCCCACATAGTTCTCCATACAGAATAATGTGCCCCACATAGCCCTCCATACAGAATAATGGGTCCCACATAGCCCTCCATACAGAATAATGGGTCCCACATAGCCCTCCATACAGAATAATGGGCCCCACATAGTTCTCCATACAGAATAATGGGCCCCACATAGCCCTCGATACAGAATAATGGGCCCCACATAGCCCTCCATACAGAATAATGGGCCCCACATAGTCCTCCATACAGAATAATGGGCCCCACATAGTCCTCCATACAGAATAATGGGCCCCACATAGTCCTCCATACAGAATAATGACCCCACATAGCCCTCCATACAGAATAATGGGCCCCACATAGCCCTCCATACAGAATAATGTGCCCCACATAACCCTCCATACAGAATAATGTGCCCCACATAACCCTCCATACAGAATAATGTGCCCCACATATCCCTCCATACAGAATAATGACCCCACATAGCCCTCCATACAGAAGAATGTGCCCCACATAGTCCTCCATACAGAATAATGGGCCCCACATAGCCCTCCATACAGAATAATGTGCACCACATAGTCCTCCATACAGAATAATGGGCCCCACATAGCCCTCCATACAGAATAATGTGCCCCACATATCCCTCCATACAGAATAATGGGCCCCACATAACCCTCCATACAGAATAATGGGCCCTACATATCCCTCCATACAGAATAATGGGCCCCACATAGCCCTCCATACAGAATAATGACCCCACATAGCCCTCCATACAGAATAATGACCCCACATAGCCCTCCATACAGAATAATGACCCCACATAGCCCTCCATACAGAATAATGGGCCCCACATACCCTCCATACAGAATAATGGGCCCCACATAGTCCTCCATACAGAATAATGTGCCCCACATAGCCCTCCATACAGAATAATGACCCCACATAGCCCTCCATACAGAAAAATGGGCCCCACATAGCCCTCCATACAGAATAATGGGCCCCACATGGAATATGGAATACATTGGTTTTATTTCAATAACATTGTTATGCAGAAGGTTGATGACTCGGTGGGAGATTAAATCCATCCCTGTGAGTTTGTGTTGCAGCGGTAAGCAAACGATACAGCGAGGACCAGACACAGAAGAGTTAATGCCTGTATTTCTTACCAGTCTTGTATTTTAATGGGTGGTACAAATGAATCTGATGACTGAATGCCCGGCTTAATTGGAGGTCACTGGAGGTTAATTAACTGTTAGAACCCATGAATAAAGTGCCCGGACCTGCTGCAAATCAATGCTTTAAAAAACAAAACAAAACTATAAACAGGCAACAAATCACAAAATGTTATAAACTTGAATGTAGAGAGGAAAGGACTTTAGAGCCAATAAGAGGTATATATTGTATATACAGTACTTAGTATACAGAAGTATATATTATATACTGTCCACCACCCATACAACTCCCACAGGAACTGCAACTCGGCTTTACCAGAGGTCTGCATGAGAAGTCAGCCGAACGGTGTGCTACATAGAAATGTTATCAGGGGACAGTAGATGGCGACACAAGGATTTTACTTGATCCCAAGTTTTTTAGGAAGTGACACTTGCAGACATCAGTAAAAATGACCTATATGGACATGGACGAGGAACGTCATAATGCAAGTAATGGACTCTCACCCAAAAAGCAACTACATGCATTAAAGGGGTTATCCACCTCTTAAAGGGAACCCGTCACCAGGTTTTTGATGCCCCATCTGAGAACAGCATAACGTAGAGACGGAGACCCTGATTCCAGCGATGTGTCACTTACTGAGCTGTGTGCTGTCATTTTGATAAAATCAATGTTTTCTCTGCTTCAGATCTAGCAGTTATACAGAGCTCATGAACATGCTGGACTACTTGGCACCAGGCCAAGTAGTCCTCTAATGATAATCTCCTGCTGATTAAATAGTGATTTTATCAAAACTACACTAAGCAGCCCAACAAGTCACATATCTTTGGAATTAGGTTCTCTGTCCCATGTTATGCTGCTCTCAGATTAGGTGTTATAAACCTGGTGACAGATTCCCTTTAAGCACTTAGAAGAAGGAGCCTTACTGTTTTTGTTCTAACTATTCATTAAAGGGAACCTGTCACCACTTTTTCGGCCTATAAGCAGCGGCCACCACCACCGGGCTCTTATATACAGCATTCTATCATACTGTATATAAGAGCCCAGGCCGGGGGAATAACATAAAAAACACTTGATAATACTTACCTAACGGTCACGCGGTGGGCCTTTTGGGCGTCTCCGTTGTCCGATGCCGGCGCCACCTCTTTTGTCCATCTTTGTTCTCCTTCTTCTCTAGCCGCGGTGCATGACGGGTCCGACGTCATCCACACTCGCCGGCATTCAGGTTCTGAGCAGGGCAGATCAAAGTATCGTAGTCCGCCTGCGCAGGACCGGCGAGTGTGTATGACGTAGCCGCGTCATGCACCCAGGCTTCAGAAAGAGGACGAAGATGGCTGAAAGGGGAGGCGCCCGCAACGGAGACGCCCATAAGGCCCACCGCGCGACCGTTAGGTAAGTATTATAAAGTGTTTTTTATGTTCTACCCCTGGCCTGGACTCTTATATACAGCATGTTAGAATGCTGTATATAAGAGCCCGGTGGTGATGGCCGCAGCTTATACGCCAAAAAAGTGGTGACAGGTTCCCTTTAATTACTCTGTAATATTTAGTTATGTCTTTACATACAGATATGCTGCAGAACATCTTTACAATATACAAGATGATTATTATTAATTGAATTGTAAAGTGCTGCAACATATGTTGCCGCTATAGAAATGAAATAAAAATTATTAGTACTATTAAAAAGGGGTTGTCCACTATTGGACAACCCCTTCTCATTCTCCATGTTCGCCCCCATAAAAAAAAAACAAAAAAAAACCCCTATACTCACCTCTGGTGTGGCCGTGGTTCCATCGATATCTGACGTTGCGTTCCTGGGGTCCGCGTGACATTGCTATGACAGGTGCGCCCCGCAAACAATCAGTGCCAGTTCCTTCTTCCTGCTCGCGGACATTTGAGTAGGAAGTCAGCGCAGCACTCACATCCTGCTCAAATGTCCAAAAGGCAGGGAGACCGGTCGCGGGGCTCACTTGTCATAACAATGTCACGTGGGCCCCTGGAACACAACTTTAGACATCAGTGGAACCGCAACCGCACCGGTGGGGAGTTTAGGCCTATTTATTTTTACGGGAGCAAACAAGGGGAATGAGAAGGGGTTGTCCAAGTAGTGGACAACCCCTTTAAACAGCCACATGCAATACTACAGTTGTCCTATAGAGGTCACTGTAGCAAAAACAAGCATCTGACAAGTGTCTTATCCAGCTGATATGGGGTATTGGCCTCATATCACAAATACTGTTTGTGGCTGTGAATCCAGCTCCGCGATAACCTAAAATCACTCACTGACTTAACCAGAATCTAACTCTAATCTGTCTCCGCTTGTTTCCTCACTCTGCTGCTCATCCCCCGCCCATTTCTACAATAGAAGGTATAACCAGACACCTCATCGTGCTGGCAATCTATAATCATCATGGGTTTCACTTTTTTTTTTTTGTTGGAGTGAAAAGACAAGTTCAGAAGGCTAAATGAGGAGAAGAAGTGGCTCATAAGTGGAGAAAGAAGATTTAATCTTGCACATAAATAGTTCAAAAAAACAACATCTGATAACTCTGAAAACTGAAGAAATATTTAAACAAGAACAATAATCCTAGAAATTAAGAAAATAAATAAGAAATACACTTCTCCTCACTGTCTGCAGCATTTTCTGTACAAGTCTGAAGTCTGTTTTGTAAGACCCCCGCAGAGAACACAAAGTATTACCTCTTACAAACAAATTCAAGTTCTTCTGGTGGCCCAATACTTTAGCCAGAGGAGGATTAGTGTTCTTTGCCCTGCAGCATACAGGGCAGAGGGGGAGGCTCCTGCTGCAGGCAAATATCTGACCGATAGAGGACAGTGATGAGGAAAAGGGAGACTTAGCTGAGCTAAGACACACAAAGACTTACTGTATGTTTATCTGTTTTACTTGTAGTAGAAGACAAAAAAAAATACATATTTTTGTTTTTTTTTAGATATTTTCTATACTTCATTTTCCTTTAAAACATCAGACAAATGCTCTTTTTAAAAGGCTCATGACAGGCTAAACAAGAGTGCCAAGTGTTCCACTATACAGCTCCTGATATCAGTTTAGGCAGGAGGGGTGGTACTGTATAAAATATTAGACATCAAGATGAAAAAGACATTTTTTAGCAATGCTGATTGGCTAAGAGCATACAGTGCCCCCCCCCCTAACCCTGGACCACTAAACTCTGTTGTGCTCAACGCTGGGCTTTGCGGGTGGCCGAGCGTCATCCTATGTGATCTTCTGCCTGGGTCTATATAATGCTCAACAAGAAAAACACCTGTGTCTTGATATTAATACTTGATTGAGTGCTCCTTAGTCCTGTCTGCCTGCGGTTTCCACTAGCTTATCAACCTTCTGTCTGCCTCCTGTCTGCCTGCAGCTTCCAGCACCTCTGCTCCCAGCCTCCTGTCTGCCTGCAGCTTCCAGCACCTCTGCTCCCAGCCTCCTGTCTGCCTGCGGCTTCCAGCAACTCTTCTCCCAGCCTCCTGTCTGCCTGTGGCTCCCAGCCTCCTGTCTGCCTGTGGCTTCCAGCACCTCTGCTCCCAGCCTCCTGTCTGCCTGCAGCTTCCAGCACCTCTGCTCCCAGCCTCCTGTCTGCCTGCGGCTTCTAGTACTTCTGTTCCCAGCCTCCTGTCTGCCTGTGGCTTCCTGCACCTCTGCTCCCAGCCTATTCTCTGCCTGCAGCTTCCAACACCTCTGCACCCAGCCTTGTCTGCCTGCGGCTTCTAGTACTTCTGCTTCCAGTCTCCTGCAGCTTCCAGCACCCTTGCTCCCAGACTTGTCTGCCTGCGGCTTCTAGTACTTCTGTTCCCAGCTTCCTGTCTGCCTGTTGCTTCCAGCACCTCTGTTACCAGCTTCCTCTCTGCCTGCAGCTTCTAGTACTTCTGCTCCCAGTCTCCTGCAGCTTCCAAAACCTCTGCTCCCAGCCTCATCTGCCTGCGGCTTCTAGTACTTCTGCTCCCAGACTCCTGCAGCTTCTAGAACCCCTGCTCCCAGCCTCATCTGCCTGCGGCTTCTAGTACTTCTGCTCCAGGCTTACTGTCTGCCTGTGGATTTCAGCACCTCTGCTCCCAGCTTCCTGTCTGCCTGTGGATTCCAGCTCCTCTGCTTCCAACATCCTGTTTTCATTTTCTGCATTCCTCATCTGCCTGCTGCACTGACACTGTGTGCCCACCCAGACTTTGGGCTTAGAGGATCCACCTCACCAGATGAGCCTAACAGTTGAGAGGTGAAACATTTTGTAGCATGAATGGTAATGTTATGCCGACAGTCTCCCCTTTAAGCTGAAGTTCTTAGATTCACCCCATGACATATACACCTTTTAGTAATGCTCCTTAGAACGTCTTTTAGAAAAATTGAAGAGGAAGCATGGAAAGCAAATATAATCATAATTAGAAAATGTAGCAAAAATCATAAGGAAGACTATAACAGATAAAACCCTATTTGCAATCTTTAGCACAAAATCTCCTAATTCCTAGTGATCATGATGGATGTATAATTTGCACAGTTATTAGAGGACCAGATCTAGCAGGCGGCGGCTCGAACGCTTTCTTCACAATGCTACCAGACTCATTTATATTTTGCAAAACAAATAAAATGGTTTCTCTGTGCAATTACGGAACAATTTATCAGACCACAAGAAGCAATTACGCAGGACGATATCTCGGAGTTGCGAAGATTTCACACTTGATATATCACATGCCATATCTTTATAGTTCAGGAATGTGGACGTCGTTTTCTACCCGTTCTCCGCCATGTAAATAGTTTACATCTAATGTCTATCGTGTAACAATGGAAGGTGAATTCTCTAAGGAATCCTGTTTTATCAGTTTCCATCGCTTTAAATTTGCACTTTTAAAGAAATATGATTTTGCCCGGAAGTTTGGGGAAGAATCCGCAGCCTCGTTCTCAGTGGCCGGTGGCCAACACTCACTTAAGGGCGCTTTTTTTTTTTTTATTTTTTTTTACTTTTACGGGAAGAAAAAGAAGACGACGGGTTGATTAAAAAGATTTGCATTGAAATATAAATTGCACTGCAGCAATTTAGGCAGTTGGAAAAACCTTTTGCAGATATCAGGCTGCTGCTTGCTTTGCATAAGTCTGCACACCGGGATATTTATCAAAGGATTACATGCTTTTATTAGAACACTCAAATTAAAATGTTCAATGCATTTATTGCAGGACCGTGCATTTTGTAAGAAAACTTTTCACAATGCAGTTACAGTAAGGCTGCTTTCACACTACGTTTTTTTAACATGCGTAGAAAAACGCATGCAAACGCATGTGTTATTTTGCAGGATCCTGCCACTTGAAGTTTATGGGCGGGCATTGAAGTCATGTGATCGGGAGTGAGGGGAACTGAACGTGATAGACTGGGAGCCGGCATCTGACAGCTGCAGACGCTGGTAACTAAGGTAAACATCGGGTAACTAAGCGAAGCGCTTTGCTTGGATACCCAATATTTACCTTGGTTACGAGTGTCCGTAGCTGCTAGGAGCCGGGCTGCCTGCTCCCTGCACACAGAACCAAGGTAAACATTGGGTAACTAAGCAAAGCGCTTTGCTTGGTTACCTGATATTTACCTTGGTTATGAGCGTCCGCAGCTCTCAGGCGGGGGAGAGAGAGGAGAGGGAGAGAGGGAGGGGGAGAGAGGGAGGGGGAGAGAGGGAGGGGGAGAGAGACACTGATCACGCCAGGCTGGTTTCTGGGCATGCTCAGTAGAGCAAGCAGGATCCTGTCTATCAGCATGCCAGCGTTCACATGCGTTTGCGTGCAGTATAGTCAGCCTCCAGCGATTTGCAGTATTTGGAAGCAGCTCAAAAACGCTACAAGTAGCGTTTTTGAAAAAAGTTAAAAAACTGCAAGTCGCTGGATCCTCACTATAACGCACACAAACGCAGGTGAACGCATGTGGACGCGAGTCCATTGCAAATGCATTGAAATGAAAACTCATTTGCACTGGATCCGTTTTTTACGTTAAAAAAACGTTCATGACGCAGGTTAAAAAAATGTAGTGTGAAAGCAGCCTAATCTGGGGGATGCATCTCCATCATATGGCAATAAGGGGGCACGTGACTTTTTTTTAGAAAGTAAATCAATGCATGCTGCTAAAAGTGTACCTGTCCTTTCATACAAAGCCTGCAAAAAGCACAATCTTGTTGCTTTCATCATTCACAAGATAAAACTTCTTTTAGAGAAAATATTAGTCTAAAACATTCAGGAACTGTACAGATTCCATCCACTCTTGTTGAGTAAGTAGTTTGTCTTCAGCAGCATTCTGCCAGCATTGTAGGTGCTGGAATATCCTATCCCTTAATTCTACATTTTTTTTAATCCATGTTCATTTCATGTCTCCTCTCCAATAGTTTGTCCTAAACTAAAATGCCTCATCTCTATTATGCTGTATGCAGTGTGGCAGACAGGAGAGTAGAAGCAGAGACACAATCACGACCCCATTTATAATCAGTCTTGGCATCTACTGTATGCTGCTAGAGATTGGGAAGTTAGGACTTAAAACTTCTGGAACACAATGCAAAAACTATTTGCCCCCTCCCCTCTTAAAAAATAACAAATCATATTTGAAATTACAATTCATTATCCCCATCACCACCTGGCAATTTTACATTTTATTTTTTTTTTTTCGTTTATTCCTCCCTTTTTTCCAAGACTATAACTTTTTTTTTTTTTTTCCAGCAATATAGCTATACGAGGGCTTGTTTTTTTGGAGGACGAATTGTACTTTTGAATGACACCACTTATTCTGCCACATATTGTACTGGAAAACAGGGGGAAAAAAGTGCGGTGAAATTTAACAAAAAATAAAAAATAAATAATAAATAAATAAAATAAAAATGCAATTCCACAATAGTTTATTTTATTTACCATGTTCCCTATATGGTAAAACTGACCTGGCATTATAATTCCCCAGATCAGTATGGGTTCATACATTCCAAACAAGTGTAGTGTTGAGTGGTGAAGAAAAATTTTTTTAAAAAAAAAAAAAAAAATTAAAATAAAACCACAAAATAAATAAAATTGTGCTTTTGTCACCATTTTTCAAGACCCGTTGCGTTCTCATTTCTCGGAATCTCGGGTTGTGCGACGGCTTATTTTTTGCATGCTAAGCTGATGTTTATACAAATACAATTTTTTGGTAGATGCAACATTTTGATCGCCTTTTATTGCAATGTTGCGGCGACCAAAATAAGTCATTCTGGCATTTTGATTTATTTCTTGTTATGCCCTTTATCAATCAGATTAATTTATTTTATATTTTGATAGATCGGGTATTTCTGAACGCGGCGATACCAGACGTGTATTTTATTATTTCTTTTTCATTGTTGTATTGTCAATGGGGCAAAAGGGGGTGATTTTAACTTGTGTTTCTTGTATTTTTTCATGTTAGCTGCACATTTTGGCAGATCAGATCAGCTGACGTGGGGGGAAGCAGGCAGCCTCGCTACGAGAGTCCGCATTAAAGCGACAGACACGACCTAACATGTACCAGTAGGGGTTAAAGAGATTATCTGACCCAGAAATACACTTTTTTTTTTTACGCCACTCTGTGCTGTATTATAACATACATTTAGTTTTTTGTTTCTACCTTTTGTTTCTCCTGAATTTGATTTAATTCCATGCAGCCAATTTGATTACCTGCGGCTCTACCAATCCTGGCAGCTTCCTTGCCTTTTTCCTTCTAACCTCACCGCTAGAGCTGGCACCACCCGGCCTCAGTGACCAGCCTCTGCACACTCATTGGCTGTCAGTAATCTTCCCAAGCCTCGCGCTCTGCCCGTCCACTACACACATTGGCTGTCAGTAATCTGCCCCACAATGCCCTATGCCCACTCACTACCCACCAATTGGCTGTTATTAATCTGCCCCAGTTCAGCCCTCTGCACACTCATTGGCTGTCAGTAATCTGTCCCAGCTCCGCCCTCTGCTTGCCCACTACACACTCATTGGCTGTCAGTAATCTGCTCCCGCAGTGCCCTCTGCCCGCCCACTGCCCATATTGGCTGTCCGTTATCTGCTCCCGCAGTGCCCTCTGCCCGCCCACTGCACACTCATTGGCTGTCAGTAATCTGCTCCCGCAGTGCCCTCTGCCCTCCCACTTCACACTTATTGGCTGTCAGTAATCTGCTCCCGCAGTGCCCTCTGCCTGCCCATTGCACACTCATTGGCTGTCAGTAATCTGCTCCCGCAGTGCCCTCTGCCTGCCCATTGCACACTCATTGGCTGCCAGTAATCTGCTCCCGCAGTGCCCTCTGCCCGCCCACTGCACACTCGTTGGCTGTCAGTAATCTGCTCCCGCAGTGCCCTCTGCCCACCTACTGCACACTCGTTGGCTGTCAGTAATCTGCCCCACAATGCCCTATGCCCACTCACTACCCACCAATTGGCTGTTATTAATCTGCCCCAGTTCAGCCCTCTGCACACTCATTGGCTGTCAGTAATCTGCTCCCGCAGTGCCCTCTGCCCGCCCACTACACACTCATTGGCTGTCAGTAATCCGCTCCCGCAGTGCCCTCTGCCCGCCCACTGCACACATATTGGCTGTCCGTTATCTGCTCCCGCAGTGCCCTCTCCCCGCCCACTGCATACTCATTGGCTGTCAGTAATCTGCCCCCGCAGTGCCCTCTGCCCGCCCACTGCACACATTTTGGCTGTCCGTAATCTGCTCCTGCAGTGCCCTCTGCCCGCCCACTACGCACTCATTGGAAAAAAACAAAGCAAAGATCCTAGGAAGAGCAGCACAATCACTGCACTCCACATTCACTTTTGTCTGTATGTTTAAAGTAAGGTTGCACTTGGTTTATGGGCCAATTTGCTCACATGGCTATGCATTTGCGGTTTGTTTTACCTTGCTCAGTAAACCTGATGGGAGAGCAGATCGCTCTTGAAACGCGTTGTTTTAGAATAAAGAATTTCATTTACTCTGGCTCTTAACAGCATCTCTCCATGGTCAAATTTTTTTTCTCACTCTTCTCATCGTGTTATCCCTAGATTGGGATCGGCGTTGTGCTGCAATCTTGTTCATGTCCGTAACAGTGTTGTGCACAACCATTTCAGGTGAGCCTTTCCATTAATCATCTGTTTCTCCCTACTTGACTTTGTGATCTGCACCAGGAAGCATCTCTTTTATTTTTAATTTCCTCTAGACTAGATAGATAAACCGGGTGTGGCTAAAGAGGTTGGCCTGGAAGACTGGGCGTGGCTTTAGAGGGTGCGTTTGGCAAAGACTGCGGCTTCAGGGAGGGATCTGGCAGACTGGGTGTGGCTCCAGGAGTCTGGTCTGGCAGACTGGGTGTGGCTCCAGGAGTCTGGTCTGGCAGACTGGGTGTGGCTCCAGGAGTCTGGTCTGGCAGACTGGGTGTGGCTTTAGGAGTCTGGTCTGGCAGACTGGGTGTGGCTCCAGGAGTCTGGTCTGGCAGACTGGGTGTGGCTTTAGGAGTCTGGTCTGGCAGACTGGGTGTGGCTTTAGGAGTCTGGTCTGGCAGACTGGGTGTGGCTTTAGGAGTCTGGTCTGGCAGACTGGGTGTGGCTTTAGGAGTCTGGTCTAGCAGACTGGGTGTGGCTTTAGGAGTCTGGTCTGGCAGACTGGGTGTGGCTTTAGGAGTCTGGTCTGGCAGACTGGGTGTGGCTTCAGGAGTCTGGTCTGGCAGACTGGGTGTGGCTTCAGGAGTCTGGTCTGGCAGACTGGGTGTGGCTTCAGGAGTCTGGTCTGGCAGACTGGGTGTGGCTTCAGGAGTCTGGTCTGGCAGACTGGGTGTGGCTTCAGGAGTCTGGTCTGGCAGACTGGGTGTGGCTTCAGGAGTCTGGTCTGGCAGACTGGGTGTGGCTCCAGGAGTCTGGTCTGGCAGACTGGGTGTGGCTCCAGGAGTCTGGTCTGGCAGACTGGGTGTGGCTCCAGGGGTCTGGTCTGGCAGACTGGGTGTGGCTCCAGGGGTCTGGTCTGGCAGACTGGGTGTGGCTTTAGGAGTCTGGTCTGGCAGACTGGGTGTGGCTCCAGGAGTCTGGTCTGGCAGACTGGGTGTGGCTTTAGGAGTCTGGTCTGGCAGACTGGGTGTGGCTTTAGGAGTCTGGTCTGGCAGACTGGGTGTGGCTTTAGGAGTCTGGTCTGGCAGACTGGGTGTGGCTTTAGGAGTCTGGTCTGGCAGACGGTGTGGCTTTAGGAGTCTGGTCTGGCAGACTGGGTGTGGCCTTAGGAGTCTGGTCTGGCAGACTGGGTGTGGCTTTAGGAGTCTGGTCTGGCAGACTGGGTGTGGCTCCAAGAGTCTGGTCTGGCAGACTGGGTGTGGCTCCAGGAGTCTGGTCTGGCAGACTGGGTGTGGCTCCAGGAGTCTGGTCTGGCAGACTGGGTGTGGCTCCAGGAGTCTGGTCTGGCAGACTGGGTGTGGCTCCAGGAGTCTGGTCTGGCAGACTGGGTGTGGCTCCAGGAGTCTGGTCTGGCAGACTGGGTGTGGCTTCAGGAGTCGAGGCTGGCAGACTGGGTGTGGCTTCAGGAGTCGAGGCTGGCAGACTGGGTGTGGCTTCAGGAGTCAAGGCTGGCAGACTGGGTGTGGCTTCAGTAGTCGAGGCTGGCAGACTGGGTGTGGCTTCAGGAGTCGAGGCTGGCAGACTGGGTGTGGCTTCAGGAGTCGAGGCTGGCAGACTGGGTGTGGCTCCAGGAGTCTAGGCTGGCAGAATGGGTGTGGCTTCAGGAGTCGAGGCTGGCAGACTGGGTGTGGCTTCAGGAGTCGAGGCTGGCAGACTGGGTGTGGCTTCAGGAGTCGAGGCTGGCAGACTGGGTGTGGCTTCAGGAGTCGAGGCTGGCAGACTGGGTGTGGCTTCAGGAGTCAAGGCTGGCAGACTGGGTGTGGCTTCAGGAGTCGAGGCTGGCAGACTGGGTGTGGCTCCAGGAGTCTAGGCTGGCAGACTGGGTGTGGCTTCAGGAGTAATTCTAGCAAAAAGTGGGTCTAGTGCAACTAGACTAGAGAGATAAGAGACTGGGTGTGACTTCAGAGGGAGTCTGGCAGAGGCGTGTCTTCAAATGCAGATCTGGCAGAGTAGGTGTGTCTTCAGGAGTAGATCTGGCAAAAATTGGGTGTAGTGCGACTAGACTAGAGAGACTGGGTGTGGCTTCATAGGGCGGATCTGGCAGAGACTGAGCGTGGCCTGACAGAAATAGGCCATAGCTTCAGGGGGCGGGTCTGACAGAGCATGGCCATGTCTTTCGGGTAGGTAGGGCTAGCAGACACTGGGTGTGTCTTCAGGGGGCAGGGCTGATAAAGACTGGGGAGTGGCTTCAGTTATGGCATTACGACCAGCCTCTGCCAGACAGGGAAACACTAGTCAGGGTGTGTGTTGCTCCGCCAGAATCAGGAGAGAGCTGGTCACATGACCAAGTGTGGTATCAAGGCAATAGTGCAGAATGCTGAGAGGGAGTATATAACAAACTCCGCATTCTGCAGCCTAGGTACACACACAAATTATAGAGGAAGCCCGGACAACAACTTTCAGGCAGTGCTTGAGTTGCTAAGTAAAAAGAACAGTGGAAGAATCACTGTATTTATGCTACATGTGAACACAGCCTAGATGTCAAATCTACTGTTTGCTTTTCCTCTATGGTATATATTTCCAGCTGAAATACCAGAGGAATGAATGGCACAACGCAGAGTTATATTATGTGACACAGAAGCGCTGACAATCCCTTTTTATATGACTATATAACTAACACAGCATCAAGTTGTCTGATTACATTTATCAACAGTTAACTATTACAACAATGTAAAGTTATTCAATTTTTATTATATATATATATATATATATATATATATATATATATATATATATAAAAAATATTATAAAATATGTGCAGTGAACATAATTTTACTTGTCTTAAAAAATATACTATGTTCCCAAGACAAAAAAAAAACCTTGGGTTTCTCCTGAGGGCTCGGAGTCACGTTCTGCCAAGACTCCATTTCTTTACCTGTTGCTAAGCAACGAAAACCTGATAAACGCAGACAGTGGACGTCTCCATCATCTGTACCACTGCAGGTTTATCAAGAGTTCAAATAGGGTAAATGAGAATAACAGAAGCAGCTAATTAGCAAAAGCCAGGGCCTCTAATGAACACTAAATTTAACAAAAACATCCATGCAAAAGGATAAAGTTGCAATCACCAAGTTACAACTTTGTGAGTTTCAACTGATGCATATTGGCGACGATGGTTGTAAATGTCAGGAAAATAGAAGTCTAGATGTACCTGTTTCTACCCATGTGTAAGGACAAAAAAAAAAAAAAGAGACTGTTGCACTCTGAAATGCTAAAGTATGCAAAAAATGAGTATAAGAATATAGACATGCATTACTGCTTAAGAAAATCTAGGAAAAATTGAGATATTTAGCATACAAAAATGGCCATTTCTATATCTGCCCAGTAACCACGTCAAGGCATATCTCGAATACTGGGAACCTACACTAAACCGAAGCCTCTCTGGGTCAAAAACCTCCATGTGTATGGGCAAGTAGGAATCTGCTAATTAGCTACAGTTGATTTTATTCTCTAGTAGCAGGTTGCTACATACCCATACACATACACATGGAGATTTTTGACCCAGGGAGAGGCTTCAGTACAGTGTAGGTTCCCAATATATAAGACGTGGTTACTGGGTAGATATAGAAATGGCCATTTTTGTATACTAAATATCTTAATTTTTCCTAGATTTCCTTAAGCAGTAATGCATATCTATATTCTTACATTCATTTTTTGCATTCTTTAGCATTTCAGAGGGCAACTGTCTTTTTTTGTTATATGTCATGTTCAGTTTTGCACCTGTTCAGACTGCATTTTGGGAGTGTTATTAGTTGTTTTTTTTTGTCTAGATCATATGTAAGGACAAGGTACATACAACATAGGAGAAATGGTTGAAGGTAAATATTCCATTAAGGTGAAAATCACCTAGAGTGTTAGTTCTTGCAGGACTGCCATGCAAATAAGACTTCATAAGGGCCAGGATTTATGCACGTTTGTAGTAATGTCAGATGTGAAAGTAAAAATACTGTGCAGCTACTTACCTACAACCCTTTTCCACCAAAAATAAGACCTACCCCCAAAATAAGCCCTACTAGCATTATTTGGGCTTTTTGGATTATGCTTAAAATATAAGCCCTACTCCAAGAATATGCCCTGATTGAGGTTCCATAAGGAAGTGTCCAAGCAGCTAAAAAAGTTAAAGAATACAGCAGGACTCTTCATCAAAAAAAGCAGACATCTGCAAAAGAAAGCAGACACCCTTCCCCCAATACCCCAATAAAAATAATTTGCACTCACCAGACCTGAAACAGTTACACTTGGCAAGTGTCGATGGCGGATGGGCTCTCACACAAAGATCAGGTCGCTCGCCGTTCCAGCTGTATTGCATTGCAGCTCTCCCAAAAAGATCGGAACCAGCAACACTCGTGCAACTGGTACTTCTTCCAGTCACCAGGGGGAGCCAACTGCTGCAGAACGCGAGGGGAACTGACAGCGACGCAGATTTGTATGTGAGAGCCCATTCACTTCCCAACTCTAATTGTTTAGGGAGAGTGTGATTCTTTTAGGGGCTGTCTGCATTCTTTTGGGGGTAAACATAGCAGTAAATAGAGAATAATAAATCAAGCAGGTAATTTAAACTTTTATAAATATGGTCTGTACCCCCCACTATAGGACTGGTTCTGCATCATGAGAATAGCAGATCAGATAAGAAAATGTGCATCTGATCCAGTAATAGCAGTACCACCAAATGTTGATGCTCCAGAATGTGATGACATGTTATATTTGAATAAATGTTTTTTTTGTTCATTAATAAATGTAGATTGTTGTTCCTGACAAAATATAAGACACCCCCTGAAAATAAGCCCTAGCATATCCTTCGGAGCAAAAATTAATATAAAACCCTGTCTTATTTTTGGGAAAAGAAGGTACTAACGTTGTTCACTGCTACATTCAGTACAGAAACATGGAGAAAATAATCATGCAAATCAGACACATGGGGCATTATTTTAAAGCCATCTGGTATTAAAGCAGCACTCCAAATATTTTCTTTAAAGCTCCCTTCATTACACCATCTACGCCATCTATGAGTGCTACATGCAGAATCTCCAGTGTATTCCAATGACATGCAGCTTCAGTCTGTCTCCTGCTTGTAAGAGATGACAGGAAGATACCCGTCCCAAGCAGGAGTCAGGAAAGCCATGCTCAAACTGGATCACAGAGAATACAAATAATTTGCAGAAAGAAACTAATGTTGTGTGGGTTTTTATGTTTGTTCATTTTTTTAACCATAGTTATACTACTTTACTTGGGTCATGCTTGCTGAATGGAAGGAACACCCATGATTAATCTTTAAGTGAAAGTAAATAAACACACCAAAAAAAAAAAAAATTATTTGGAATAAAAGACAAAACAACACCCTTTTTCACCACTTTATTAACCCCCAAACACCATTCCAGGTTTGACGTAATCCTCACGAGATCCTACGACAATTCCAGTTCTGTTACATCAGAAGTTCACAGCAATAGAGCACGACCGCTGTCAGCTCCACGCAGCAACTGAAGTGAGTTGCACTATCAGCGGTGACGTCACTCAGGTTACCCACGCCCACAGGTGTAGTCCTCCACCTGTGACAGGAAGTCGCCCGAGTGACTGAAGTGGGCCACGATCAGCGGGATGTCACTCACCTGTGACTGCAAATCAGGCCGCGACACAGAGACAGAGCCGTGAGATGAGAAACTCGGGTGAAGGTCTGACATCACAGCTGCGGGCCCCGCATTACTGCCTGTGTCGTGGTACTGACCTCAGACGTTCACCTGAGTTAATTCTCATCGCGCGGCTCTGTCTACTGTCAGCGGGAAGTCATGCTATCTATTTTTCTCTCTGTCTATGTATTCTAGCTCTAGCTACCAAATCCTATCCTATCATATTTTATTTCTCCTTTAAAAACGCACTGTCCAAAACGCAGCTTTTATCAACGCAGTTTTGATAAATCACTGATTAATCTGCAGTAGATTATCATTACAGGACTATTTGGCGTGCTACAAGTAGTCCAGTATATTCAATAGCTGTATATAACTGCAAGATCTGCAGCAGAGAAAACACTGATTTTATCAAAATGACAGCAAACAGCTCAGTAAGTGACACATCGCTGGAATCAGGTTCTGTCTCTAAATTATGCTGCTCTCAGATGGGACAAAAACCTGGTGACAGAATCCCTTTAAGGCCATGTTCAAGCAAAGTAGATGGGATATCATGAAAAATCAAGCCCAGTGTGCATTGATGCCATCTCCATGAGACATCTCCATGAGAGATTCTCAGTCAATGTACCAAGCTAATTTTTAGTCTCCCGATAGGGGCTTTTTGTGAATGAGACCCCTGTTAAAGACACGCTGCATCTTTCTCTGACGACAAAGATGCAGCGTTTTTGGCCTAAAAAAAAAAATGCACAAAAACGCATAAAAACCGCATTCGGTTTTATACGTTTTTCTCCAAATGCATTCAATGGGTGAAAAACGCAAAAAGAATTAACATGCTGCAATCTTTGTGTTCACTACAAAGACACAGCCGAAAAAAACCCTGCAATGTGCTGACCGCAAAACTGAAATCTCATAGACTTTGCTGGGGAAGGAAATTCATGCAGTTTTGAGACCAATACTGCACCCAAAAAACACGGCAAAGTTTTTTTATAGGCATTTTTTTTTATAGACCAGAGAAGCTTTGATTTTGCACTTAAAAATGCAACTACGTTTTTACAGTCATTTTTCATGCTCCCCATAGAAGCCTTTAGAGAATAAAATGCACCGAAACACAGTTTGACAGCGTGTTAAAAGGATCGGATGCTGTACGTGCGAATAAAACTCATGTGAGCGTCGCTGTGCTCGGGTACGCTCGGTGCTCAGCCCGGTGTGAGCTGCTTGCAGTGTTTGAATGGCTTGTACTGAGGGTAACAACAGCATGATTAGATATATTGTGCACCAAACAAAAAAGTTTGAACAAGCCCGCCACCCTGCCCCGGAAGTGATCTGCTTATGGCTGACTGTATGTGGGCGAAGACTCAAGTTGCCAATCAGTGACTTGATCCGGGGTTCGGGTCAAGATCAAGCCTGTGGAGTTACCGTATTTTTCAAACTATAAGACGCACTGCCCCCCCCCCCCAAATTTTGGGGGAAAGTGGGGGGGAGCGTATCTTGTAGTCCGATGGCTGCGGTGCGGTGGTGGTGGAGCGGGGAAGGCGGGTGCGGTGGTGGTGGAGCGGGTCATCAGAGGCAGGAGCAGTCTGTATCAGCGCTACCCTGACCACATGGGCCCGCTCATTTGATTTGCACGCCCATCATCCCACCCATCTATCAGCCCTGAACCCGGCGCTGACAGGTGGGCGGGGGATGCGCGCATACTAAAGAGCCGGCTCGCGTGATCACCCCATGCAACTACAGCCTGGAGTGATCATGTGCGGCTATATTCACTGCCCCCTGCGCATCATCATCAGCGCAGTGGGCAGTGAATAAGTACGGTATACTAATGCCATCACTAAGCTAGGACTTAATGGCAGCAGCCCATAGCTGCCACTAACTCTTTATTACCCCGATTGCCACCGCATCAGAGCAATCGGGATGAGCTGGGAAAAGTCCCAGGACTGTCGCATCTAATTGATGCGGCAATTTTGGGCGGCTGCTGGCTGATATTTTTAGGCTTGGGGGGCTCCCAATAACGTGAGTCTCCCCAGCCTGAGAATACCAGCCCCCAGCTGTGAGAATTTATCTTGGCTGGTTATCAAAATTGGGGGAACCGCACGCCGTTTTTTTTTAAATTACCCCATACAGTGGCAGCAGCAGATCCTCGTCCCATAACAATGTGTCATGACCACATTTTTTGCTTAAAAATTTTATTTTCCTATTTTCCTCCTCTAAAAGCAGGGAGCGTCTTATGGTCCGGCGCGTCTTATAGTCCGAAAAATATGGTAGGCTCCTTGGCTACCAGCGAACCGAACCTCCAAAAGGTTTGCTCACCTTTAGTTGAACGTGTACTATTTATCAAAGCAGATTGCTATTGCATATTTTGGTGCGGACTCCTGCTTCAAAAAAACCCATAGCGTTTCTCCAAATAAATACATGACCTAAATAAATAAATTAAATAAATACCAAAACGTTTCAAAAACTTTAGGCTAAGTTCACATGTTGCGTTTTTGCTGCAATTCTTTCACAGTGATTTTTTTCAAGAAAGCAATGATAAAGTGCAAAATTGAAAGCATACTGCTTTTTGTGGGTGAATTAAACTTTTTAAATCCATGCTAATAAAACACTTTTTTTTACAGTACCAGCAAAGCCTATGAGATTCCAGAAATCTCATGCGCACACACATTTGCTTTTTTTTTCATGATTGAAAAGGCAACCTCCTTGGTTTTTTGCTGCGTTTTTGAAAGCAGCAGCATGTCAATTCTTTCAGCATTTTTGCAGCATTTTTTCACCCATAAAAAGCAATGAGGAAATGCTAAAACGCTGTAAAAACACAGCAAAAAAAACCACACCAAAACCGCAGGTTATTTCCTGCTAAAAAGATGAGGTTTTGCTACAGTTTTACTGTAGAAAAAAAAAAGCCGCAAAAACGCTCTTTGTAGCCATAGTCTAAGAGTCCCATCCCCCCCCCCCAAAAAAAACAACGAAAACTGCACTGAATCTGAAATATTAAAAATTAACAAAAACTGCATTAAAAACAAAAAAAAAACAAAAAAAAAAATCACCAAAAATTTGCCTGTTCACCACCACCACCAACTTTGATGCAATCAACAAAAAAAATGGAGCTGAATCTGAAACATTTCATATTAAAAATGAGCAAACACTGCATTAAAAATAATAAAAAAATAAAAAAAAGAATCACCAAAAATTAGATTGTTTTCCATCACCACCAACTTTAGTGCAATCAACAAAATTGCCCTGTGTGAACATAACCCAAGATTAAAAAAATTAAAAAAAAAAAACTGCGCTGAATCTGAATTAAATATTTATTAAAAATGAGCAAAAGCTGCATTAAAATTTTTTTAAAAAAAAATCACCAAAAATTAGTCCGTTCACCACTACCACCTTTGATGCAATCAGCAAAACCGCCCTGTGTAAACATAGCCCAAGAGTAAAAAAGCAAAAAACAAATAACTGTGCAGAATCTGAAATACATATTTCATATAAAAAATGAGCAAAAACTGCATTTAAATAAAACAAAAACATTTTAAAAAATCACCAAAAATTAGCCTGTTCATCACCACCATCACCAACTTTGATGCAAACAAAACTGCCCTGTGTGAACATAACCCAAGAGTATATATATATATATATATATATATATATATATATATTATAAAAAAACCAAAAAAAAAACTGCGCTGAATCTGAATATTTATTAAAAATTAACAAAAGCTGCATTAAAAATCACCAAAAATTAGCCTGTTCACCACCAACTTTGATGCAATCAATAAAACCACCCTATGTGAACATAGCCCAAGAGTAAAAAAAAAAAAAACTGCACTGAATCTGAAATAAATATTTATTAAAAAATGAACAAAAGCGACATTAAAATTTATTTTAAAAAAAATCACCAAAAATTAGCCTGTTCACCACCACCAACTTTGATGCAATCAATAAAGCCACTGTGTGTGAACATAGCCCGAGTTAAAAAAAAAAAAAAAAAAATCTGCGCTGAATCTGAAATACATATTTCACATAAAGAGCGAGCAAACACTGCATTAAAAATAACAAAATAAAAAAAAAAAATCACCAAAAACTAGCCTGTTCACCTCCATCACCAACTTTGATGGAATCAACAAAACCGCCCTTTGTGAACATAGCCCAAAAGTAAAAAAAAAATAAAAAAAAATGCACTGAATCTAAAATAAATATTATTTATTAAAAATGAGCAAAAGCGGCATTGAATTTAAAAAAAAAAAAAAAAAAAATCAATCACCAAAAATTAGCCTGCTCATCATCACCACCAACTTTGAAGCAAACAAAAAAAAAACAAAAACTGCGCTAAATCTGAAATACATATTTCATATTAAAAATGAGCAAACATTGCATTAAAAATGAAAAAAATAAATAAAAAAAAATCACCAAAAATTAGCCTGTCCTCCACCATCAACTATAATGCATTCAAATGTTCCAAATATCGCCATAATTACTAATGCCACAAATATACGTGCTGAGTGCAGGTTGTGGCGGTGAGTTTAGCAGCCGGTGAGCCGG
>NC_134357.1:43031688-43054188 GCF_048569485.1 Anomaloglossus baeobatrachus | reverse complement strand
CCCCAATATTACGCGCTACCGGCCCCAATATTACGCGCTACCGGCCCCAATATTACGCGCTACCGGCCCCAATATTACGCGCTGCCGGCCCCAATATTACGCGCTACCGGCCCCAATATTACGCGCTGCCGGCCCCAATATTACGCACTGCCGGCCCCAATATTACGCACTGCCAGCCCCAATATTACTCATCACCCAGCTTTCCAACCACCCTTAATAGCATAGAAACAGGTGGCTCAGGCTGAACAGCAGTGCAGGGATTGAGTGGGAACACTATCTTAAAAAGTGACGACTTTAGTTTTAGCAAAACCTGTACTTCCCCATGCTTTAGTATACGCAATCTCCTGCAATCTCCCTTTAAAACACAAGTGCAGTAATTGTTCTCCGTTATCAGCCAACATAAAATGCACACGGTATTACTGTTCTCTAGACTCCCATTCAGACGGAGCAGACTTCTGCCGTCATCTCATAATCACAAATGGTACCAAAAGCCAAACTCGGCTCTGCTACATCTGTACACGAACGTGAGCAGGTTCTCGCTTCATATTTATTTACTTGTCTTAATGTGTCTGTGCGGAGGAACGATGAGGAAAGGCGCACTTATGGAGTGCGTAGGATCCATTATGTGGCGTATATATGTATATGTCACATTGCGCAGAGCTCCAGACCTGGAGGGCATCTCCAGCACAAGCCGTACAGCGCGTTACGTCTGACTCAGCATTCTGGTCATTAGTAATGTCTGACTCGCTCGCTCCAACACCTCCTCCGTGCAGAGCCTTGAGGACTCGGAGCAATAATCATATGTAAGGAGCACAATTATCCGAGCTCCGATATGCCATTATATTTCTTGATGGAGGTGTCTTCCAGCGGACAGCAATGACAGGCGGCCTGGTGAGGAAGAGGGGGAACTGTGCAGCTGGATGGCATTTCATATACTCCTCGCCATCCAGACGTAGACCACTCCGCAGACACAACCACGCAATGGTGCAGACACCAGAATGATCAGCAGGGATCGGTACAGGTAATCGGGGAAACTCACGTGCTACCACAAAGTTGGAAGAGCCATTAGTTGCTGGTTCATGGTTCCCACTACCTTCTCTATTTTTTAAAGCATACTCATCCATCACCCATGTGAGTGATCTTACGAGATTCCCGACGACCTCCTCCTACTTGAACGCATCCTAGTTACTTAGGTTGAAAAAAGACCTAGGTCCATCTAAGTTCAATCTTCTTCCACCAGTTCTCCATTTTGTCACTAATGTCGGCGTCACACGGTACGATATATCGTGCGATATGTCGGCGGGGTCACAGAATTCGTGAAGCGCATCCGGCATCGTTAGAGATGTCGTACCGTGTGACACCTCCGAACGAGCAAAAATACTCACCTTTTCGTTGCTCGTTGACACATTATTCAGTTTCAAAATGTCGGTCCTCCTTCTGTGCTCCGGTTGTTTGTCGTTCCTGAGGCAGCACACATCGCTCCATGTGACACCCCAGGAACGACGAACACAGCTTACCTGCGTCCCACCGGCAATGCAGACGGAAGGAGGTGGGCGGGATGTTACGTCCCGCTCACCTCCGCCCCTCCACTTCTATTGGCCGGCGGCTGTGTGACGTCGCTGTGACGCCGAACTTCCCTCCCCCTTCAGGAGAGGATGTTCGCCACCCACAGGTCGTGCGGGAGGTAAGTATGTGTGACTGGGGTTAAACGACTTTGTGCGACACGGGCAATGAATTGCCCGTGACGCACAAACGACGGGGCCGGGTGCGATCGCTGATGGGATCGCACGATAAATCGTCTCGTGTAACGCCGGCATAAGTCATTTCTAACCAACAATGTTGTTTACTGAGGAAATCATCCAGCCCTTTTTTAAAAGCTTTTATAGCATCTGCCATTACTACCTCTTGTGGTCGGCATTCCACAGTCAGACTGCTTTAACTGTAAAGAACCCTTTCCTATTTAGATGCTGGAATCGCTTTTTTTCCACTCACAGTGTATGCCATAGCTCTTCTTTTGATTGGCCACCCTGGAGTGACATCACTGTGCGTCACACAGCAATAATGACGTCACAACATTTCGTCCAATGCGGAGAGAAAAGGTGCTCCCGGCCAGTGCCCACAGATTAATGATATGGCCAATGGAACTGATCCTTCGAATTGCTTTACACCAACTCTAATAGTGATCCAATGTGCCAGGGCTGAGAAATCAAGCTTTGAAGGAACATGTAAATTAGCCTGTTAAGGCATTGAGGGCGTGTCATGCACTGAACACGCCCCATTGCACTTCCAGACCAATTTGCATGTGACTTCAAAGCTTGATTCCTCACTCCTGGCACATAGCATCACTATTAAAATTGGTGAGAATCGATTTGCAGGATCAGGTCCATCCATTTGTGAGCGCTGGCACACTGGATTACTACAAGACCATGTATCGCTGCAGGGTAATACATCCCAAGCTCAACGGCCTATAAGGCAAATAGTTCTGTTTTTTTTCCAAAACCCTACAAAATCCCAGAAGCGGATACCATTCATATATTGTAAAACAGTTTCCCAATGAGCAGGACACAGGTGGAGGTTTATAGGGTCAATTCCCCATCTTCATCCTTTCGTCCTTCTTTAACGGGTCTTGGACATGGCTGGATTACACTTTAGGACAATCGCCCATTAGTTTATGGGGCTCCATGATTGACTGTATGTGTCAGATTTCGAAGCATGCTTTTTCGGGGAGAATCCTTCCATAGCATATTGCTGATTGGAGACACCATATAAATGGCGTCCTGGTGTTACTGTCCAGACCTCTTAAGCCGCCATCTTGGTTGAGTAATTTTTGGATTACTTATCTTGCATTGATTGAACTATTTCCGCTATCATATCCGATTCCGGATAGTCCATACCTTATCTTTGCTGCGTCGGTGTAGTGCAACGCGCTGCATTCTGCAAGAGTTGGTTCTTCGCAAAGCTTTATCCATGCTTGTAAGCTTCACAATTACCATAGTGTATGTGCTGTAGATCCATTAGTTCATATTGGGATGTGCCATCTAAGCCGCTTTGTGTGACACTATCCCCGATGGTGACGGTGTGTCCTGACGACAGTCAGACCCGGCTGGTATGTGGCGGAGTCAGCAGCTGCCAATAATGATGTCCAGTGAATAGCAGAGCCGGCTGTGACATTACAGTAAATTATGCTGAGTGTGCATGTATACGGACAGGACCTTGTATTGATATTTTACTGCTGTCAGCCCAGTGCAATGTCGCATTATACAGTCAGTTATGCTTTAATGTTACTGCTTTAATCACATTGTTACTCAATATCTAAAAAGTATTTTTTAAAAAGAACACGTCAGCAAGAAACAAGGACAGGCCGCTGTATACAGAACCGCTGTGTATACCATATATATTTTATATATATATATATATATATATATATATATATATATATATATATATATATATATATATATATATATATATATATATATATACACACACATACACACACACACATATATACACATATATACACCCTGTGTATACCCACCCAGCGTGATTGACTGTTCCCTCCATACCTGCCAATCAAACTGAGCAGGGTAGGGAGAAGGCAGAGCCCTCATGACTTTTCTCCCTGAGCAATGGCTACCATAAAACAAGGATAGAGCCATCTGTAACACAGGAACCTATCTTCCTATATCAGATGATTAGCAAGTAAGTTCATACACAAAAAGGGAGAGACCTGTCAATCAAACTGAGCAGGGTAGGGAGAAGCCAGAGGGAGCTCTCTTCATGACTTTTTTCCTCAGACCATGGCTAGCATAAAACAGGGATAGGCTCCCTTGTTACAAATAGCTGTATCTTCCTATATCATATGATTGGCAAGTAAGTCCATACATAAAAAGGGAGAGACCTGTCAATCAAACTGAACAAGGTAGAGGAGAAGTCAGAGGGAGCCGCCCTCATTAATTTTGCACCTTGAACCATGGCTACCTTAAAACAGGTGTAAGCACCTTTGTTACAAACAGCTGTATATTCCTGTATGGCAGGTAACTCCATACACAAATAGTTAAAGACCTGTCAATCAAACTGAGCTGGGCAGGGAGAAGTCAGAGGGAGCCGCCATTATGACTTTTCTCCTCAGACCATGGCTATCATAAAACAGGTGTAAGCTCCTTTGTTACAAATAGTTGTATCTTCCTGTCTCACTTGATTGACAGGTAACTCCAAATACAAATAGGGAGAAACCTGCCAATCAAACTGAGCAGGGTAGGGAGAAGCCAGAGGGAGCCCTACTCATGACTTTTCTCTTTAGACAATGGCTACCATAAAACAGGTGTAAGCTCCTTTGTTACAAATAGCTGAATCTTCCTGTCTCACTTGATTGATAGGTAACTCCAAATAGGGAGATGCCTGTCAATCAAACTGAACAGGATAGGGAGAAGTCAGAGGGAGCCGCCCTCATTAATTTCCTACCTTGAACCATGGCTACCTTAAAACAGGTGTAAGCTCCTTCCTTACAAATAGCTGTATCTTCCTATATGGCAGGTAACTCATTACACAAATTAGGAGAGACCTGTCAATCTAACTGAGCTGGGCAGGGAGAAGTCAGAGGGAGCCGCCATTATGACTTTTCTCCTTGAATCATAGCTAGCATAAAACAGGTATCCGCTTCTTTGATACAAATAGCTGTATCTTCCTGTCTCACTTGATTGGCATGTAACCCCCTATACAAATAGGTAGAAACCTGTCAATCAAACTGCGGAGGGTAGGGAGAAGTCAGAGGGAGCCGCCCACATGACTTTTCTACATGTTCCTATATTTTTTAGACCGGGATGTTCAGATGATTCAATTCGGATCACGATGCATGGACTGGTTTTACGTGGCTCAGTGGTTAGTTCTCTATCATTATAGCGCTGGTGTCCTGGGATCAAATGACCTCAAGCAGTTTGTATGTTCTCACGTTGTTTGCATTGGTTTCTTCTGGGTAATCCGGCAGCCGGATATAGGACTATGAGGCTGTTGAGTTTGGGTCAGGAGACCAGGACACGTCCGTGCATCTTGGTCTGTACTCGGATCATGATACACAGATGTTCTCTCGCTTTCCCCTGTCCCTGGTTCAGGCAGTATGAAACTCAGGTTCTTTTTATAGTGGTTTTCTAACCAATAATTTAATTTAATTTTTTTTAATAAAAAAAAAAAAAAATCTAAGAGCCCAAATGTAATAAAAAGTGGAAAAAAAAACCCAACTAAAACTCACCTCCACCCAACTCCATTCATCAATGTTTGGACACTTGCTGGTCTCTACCTCCTGCTCTTTTCTGGACACCCCGGATATCTTAAGACGCTCGCTCAGCCAAAATCTGGCTGCAGCAGCAAGCACCGTCGTCTATTGATTTGGCTGAGTAGCATTCTCTGTGTGTCACGAAGAACCAGAAAGAAAAAATATTGAACAGCATTGACAACCCCTAGAGAAAACGTGTGTGCTGCTGTTCAGGGCCTGAGAGGTCAGTGAATCACTCAATGACTTGAGGAAGCCCGAAGAGAGGAGTCCTGCTTCTCCGGCGCTGCACTTGGCATTACATGGTGTATCCGCTTGGCCCAAAGTGATCCTTTTAACAGATCTGAAAACTTAAAGTTTGAAGTTTAAAGGAAACCTGTCACCGAATGTTTATAATACTTACCTAACGGTCGGTGGGGAGCAGACTGGGTCAAATGGGCGTCTGTGTTCTCCGGGTCTTTCGGCCATCTTTGTCCTCCTTCTGAAGCTAGTGTGGAAAGTGCGCCTGCACAGGACCTCAATGTCGGCAAGTGTAGATGACGTAGAATGCCATCCACACTAGCTTCAGAAAGAGGACAAAGATGGCCGAAAGAGGAGGTGCAGGACCCGAAGACGCCCATATGACCCACTCTACTCCGCACCGACCATTAGATGAGTATTATAAACATCTGGTGACAGGTTCCCTTTAAGTTAACGATCAGTTTCGATCACAACTATCAAAAGTTTTGATTCTCATGTTGCAGTTCCACTTGTATAGGGAATACCCTATTGGGGATTATTGCGTTAATAGGGGGTCCTCCCAGACAGGGTAGAAATGGTTTCACTATTTTATTTTAAGACATCTCCTGCATTATACAATCGATTGAATTTAATGAACAATGTGTAATGCTTTACTTTGCCTGTGGAGGCGCTGCAGGGAAACACTGGCAGGTTTACCCCAAATTACAGCTATTGATGAGCGAATAGTTCGGTATTCGGGTGATCTTAAAGAGCGCTTGATGCTCAGATGGGCGTGACTTGAGTACCCAAGTACAATGGAAGCCATGGGTGAACTGGAACAGTTTTCCAAAAAATGCTTCAGTTCCCCATTGACTTCCATTATACTCTGTACACAAGTTGCGCCCATCCGAGCATCAAGTGCTCGTTAAGATCACCCGAATACTGAACTATTCGCTTTTTAGTAATTACAACTGATTACTGGGGGGGGTGATCACTACTTGTCAGTTGTTCCAGACCGGCGGTGTGTCCTACTTCAAAAATAAGCCCTAATTAGACAACGTTACGCTAAGTTATGTCACTAATATCACAGAGACATGACCCAACGCTGGCGGCACTGGAATGGGCATAATCGTCCTGCTGTTTCCCGCCACCATAGCAGGGTAAAATCTGCTCACCCGCTCCAGAGTCCCACCTTCTGAGTGTTGTCATCTGGTTCCCACCTCCTGACCACCACTGTGCTGTGATATTTGCTTGGTTGACGCTTCTGAGTCCTGCCTCCCAAAAGCTGCCTCCTGGCCACAACTGCGTATGGTGTGTGCTTGGCTGCCGCTCAAGAGTCCTGGCCGGCCTTGCTCGCTCCCGCAAAAGCAACCATGTGTGACGTCACAACCACCATTCGAGAGTCCCGCTCCAGATTCCCCCCTTCT
Source organism: Anomaloglossus baeobatrachus (assembly GCF_048569485.1). Taxonomy (NCBI): domain Eukaryota; kingdom Metazoa; phylum Chordata; class Amphibia; order Anura; family Aromobatidae; genus Anomaloglossus; species Anomaloglossus baeobatrachus. Next base: position 43,047,273 of record NC_134357.1, on the reverse strand, counting down.
GCCCCCTCCCAGCCACATAGAGGAGAAGAGTGCCACTGCCACTGCCACACAGGGTTTTTTTGAGAGTGCCTTTAAGAGTTACCATAAGAGACACTGACACTGCTCCAGTAATTGTGAAAGTTAGGGTTGAGGTTACTAACCCTGAAGCTGGCCGTACACCTTCAAGGTAAATTGAAACATAAAAAAAAGAAAAGGCTGAGAGGAGACTTAATAGTGGTCTGACAGGTAGTCACAGTGCAGAGGGATCTACCCTATTCTCATTAGCACAAGGAAGTACAAGCAGCAATGGGATGAAACTAAAAAGAAGGAGATTCAGATTAGACATTAAGAAAAACTTTCTGACAGTGAGGGCAGTCAGAGTGGAACAGGCTACCACAGGAGGTGGTGAGGGCAGTCAGGGAGTGGAACAGGCTACCACAGGAGGTGGTGAGGGCAGTCAGGGAGTGGAACAGGCTACCACAGGAGGTAGTGAGGGCAATCAGGGAGTGGAACAGGCTACCACAGGAGGTAGTGAGGGCAGTCAGGGAGTGGAACAGGCAACCACAGGAGGTGGTGAGGGCAGTCAGGGAGTGGAACAGGCTACCACAGGAGGTGGTGAGGGCAGTCAGGGAGTGGAACAGGCTACCACGAGAGGTAGTGAGGGCAGTCAGGGAGTGGAACAGACAACCACAGGAGGTGGTGAGGGCAGTCAGGGAGTGGAGCAGGCTACCACAGGAGGTAGTGAGGGCAGTCAGGGAGTGGAACAGGCTACCACAGGAGGTAGTGAGGGCAGTCAGGGAGTGGAACAGGCTACCACAGGAGGTAGTGAGGGCAGTCAGGGAGTGGAACAGGCAACCACAGGAGGTGGTGAGGGCAGTCAGGGAGTGGAACAGGCGACCACAGGAGGTGGTGAGGGCAGTCAGGGAGTGGAACAGGCTACCACGGGAGGTAGTGAGGGCAGTCAGGGAGTGGAACAGGCTACCACGGGAGGTAGTGAGGGCAGTCAGGGAGTGGAACAGGCTACCAAGGGAGGTAGTGAGGGCAGTCAGGGAGTGGAACAGGCTACCACGGGAGGTGGTGAGGGCAGTCAGGGAGTGGAACAGGCTACCACGGGATGTAGTGAGGGCAGTCAGGGAGTGGAACAGGCTACCACGGGAGGTAGTGAGGGGAGTCAGGGAGTGGAACAAGCTACCACGAGAGGTAGTGAGGGCAGTCAGAGTGGAACAGGCGACCACGGGAGGTGGTGAGCTCTTCCTCAATGGAAATCTTCAAGCGGAAACTGGATAAACATATAGCTGGGATGATTTAGGAAAACCTGCACTCGCCGGGGTGTTGGACCCAATGGCCCTTGAGGTCCCTTCCAACTCTACCATTCTATGATTTTATGATAAGTGTGATTATTGTTCATGGTAAAAAAAAAAAAGCCCTCCCGAAAAAATAATATAACACCCAGTCATATTTTTTTGGAAAAACACGGAATTTATTATGTGATAAATATGTAATCTGCAAATCAATATTTAGAATTCCCAGATGTAGCAAGCGCCGTCAGTACAGTAAAAAGCGTCGGCGCATTACTCCATTTGGCTGTCAAAGATTAATACATCTGTAGGTTGTCTGATCTATGAAAAATCACTTAAAAAATGCCGCCCACTGTCCTCACTAAGGCTGCTCCGCGTTTCAGTTCTTGCAATCCTCATTGCATCAGTTCTTCTCATATGAAAAATAAAATAATTCTTCTACCCATTAAACAGAAAATATGAGATCGCAGATATCAGTTATTTTCTCACAGCGCCATTGACTTCCATTGGCGAGTTTGATCCATAGAACGGATCAAAATTAGGATGTCATTTTATATATATATATATATATATATATATATATATATATATATATATATATTTTTTTTTTTTTAAGACAATAGTCTTACAAAAAAACAAGAACAAATGAAAAGGCAGGCAGATTATATTGGGGTCATGATCTATTTGCAAAAATAAGGGGTACAAAATAATTGCGGGATAAAGCCTTTACACCAAGAAAAAGAAAAAAAACCAAAAAACAACATTATGGGAACTGCGGCTTTATTGCTCTTTTCCAGTCTGTGAAAATATACACAGGCATAACAGAGGGAAAGCAACCCATTGGACAATGCATGCTGGGAAGTGAGGAAAGGAAGTTCCAGCCCCTATAGTACTGGCAGAATATTGATGAAAAGCAACAGTAAGCTCAAAATTAGTAGATAGCAAGTTACAGAGTCAGGACAGTTCTTAGGCTATGTGCGCACTAGAAAATGGACGAAAAATCCGCCCCCTCTGGCAGAATACCGCACCCGCGGTTTTGCCGTGATTTGATGCGTTTTTGCCGCGGTTTTTCCGTGGGTTGGTCCCTGTGGTTTGTTACCATTATCTATGGCAAAAACATCAGGTACCTGCAGAAAAGAAAAGACATACTCATTCTTTTTGCTGCAGAAATTCTGCAGCAAAACCTGTAGGGGTAAAAAAAAATGCAGCGTGCGCACAGCAATTTTTTTTTACCATAGGTTTTGCTGGGGAATGACTGCAGAAAGGTTATGAACATTATCTGCAGCAATTAATGCAGCAAAACCGTGACAAATCCCACGGCAAAAACCGCAGCGTGCGCACAGGGCCTCAGATTGGCATTTGCACCAAAAGCCTTTTTAACTTGTTTTCAGGGTTTGATGACAAAGACCATGATATTTTAGGGGTTTTTGTGAATAGGAAAGGTTTGGATTAAAGGGTTGCTCCACTAAATTTATACGGAGGACCTATTAATAATCCTCTTTATTTTTATATAGCGCTATAATATTCCACAGCACCTTACACACATCATCATCACTATCCCCATTGGGGCTCACAATCTAAGTGCCCTATCTTTATGTCTTTGGAGTGTGGGAGGAAACCGGAGAACCCGGAGGAAACGCATGAAAACATAGGAAGATCATACAAACTCCTTGCAGATGGTGTCCTTGGTGGGATTTGAACCTAGGACCCCAGCGCTGCAAAGCAACAGTTCTAACTAACCACTGACCCACCATGCTGTCCTAAACGGATCGTTGGGGGTCCGACTCCTGAGACCCGACCAATCCGCTGGTTTTGGTGCAACTGGGGACTAGATTGTTACGAGCTGTGGACCTCCGTTAATTCTGTAGTGGCCACGGCCAGATAGTGAAGATTCGCCCCTATGCCAATGAATGAGTGCCTCTGCAGTACCTGGTACTGGCCACTACACGGAAGGGAGCACAACACCGAGAACAACTGATCGGTGGAGGCGTTATGTGTCGGAACCTCTCTGATCTGACATTGATCCTTATCATATGTCATCGCGGTAATCACAGAAGAATAGTCATCCATTGTGTGGTTTCATCCAGGTGATTACCTAGTGAGATTAGTTAAAATCTCTTAATCTAACTGTGCCGGAATATCTGACTCTCCCCCATTGGGTAGCCTCACACTTGTGTGTCTCTCTACGGCAGGAAGTTGCATTTGGTGATGCGTACCGATTCCGAGCGTAAAGTATCAATGATAATCTAAAAAATAAAAGACGGGGTGGATTTATATAATAGCACCGGGGAAGTCAAAAAGAAAGGAGAGAAAAAAAAAGCTGAAAAGATTTAGTAGAGCCGCGTCCGTCCTGCAGAAAAGTGATAAAAAGCGCACGCTGCTTATCAGAGGCCTGCTCACATGATTTAACGATTATCTTGCTTTTAGTGTCACCTGTAAACTGTATACAGCCTTCCATTAATCTGCTGTTTGATAAGAGATTTTCCTCTCTACTGTCATTCAGAGCAGCTTACGCCTCTTGAAGCCCTCCAAATACCAAGCCAAACAGTTCCCCGAGCTGATAAAACATTGTATGAAGCAATGTGAGGCCTACATTCCATTCACAGCTCGATACTCCATCATGGCAGAGACACCGCTTCAGATTCTGTGCTCCGGAGATCGGATATTACAAGAGAACCAGGGACGACGCTGAGCGGAGAGCGGCGGAACGATCGCCCAGCGGGGGAAATCATTTCATGTGACAGAGAAACCGAATTTCAAAAAATGTATAGATTCGGTGGGGGGTTCTATAACCCTAGAACGCATACCTGGGGCCTCGCAGGCCTGCTAGGTTACTTGTTTCCTATGGTAGATTTCTATGGTTGCTCGTTCTAGGATTAAGGCCGATAGGTGATAGGTGATGTGCAGAGGGTTTACTTAAGGAACCGGGGTTTTACAACGAGTCATTAAGATGATCAGAATGTATTATACAGAAATGCAATAAGACCAGGGGCTAACCTGACCATTTAGGTAGTAGGACAGAGGCAGAAGCAAAAAAAATAAAATATTATATATATGTGTGTAATATATATATATTATATATATATATATATATATATATATATATATATATATATATATATATATATATATATATATATATATATATATATATATATATATATATATATATATATATAAATAATGCAAAAATAAAATTCAGAAAAAAAAAAGAAATGCAAAAAAAAAAATACTCTTCAACGGCAATTTACCAACCCCAGCTACTGTGCTAGTTTAATTTTTTCCCTGCTTCCCTGCACTATTGTTGAATGGGATGGTGCCAACTACTGGAAGGAGCACCGGTAACCAGGGAGAAGTCAAAGTGGACACCGCACTAATCCAGTGCTGTGGCCTCTTCATTCTTCAAGGCACTTGTGTATTATAAAGTAATGGTAAATCCTAGCCATATGTCAGCACTTTATAAGGAGGGAATAATTTGAGTTAGTTTTCTCCTGCCTCTGGTCCAGTGCAGTTACACAACATATCATGAATCCATGTATCCAACAGTTGCTGGGTTATCAGGCCTCACAAATTATTGGATGTTGGATAAAGGAATAAAGATTGTTGAAGAATATTAGTTACGAGTACTGAGCATCCGAGCATGGTAGTGCCCGCTCATCACTAGTTACCAGTACTGAGCACTCGAGCATGGTAGTGCCCGCTCATCACTAGTTACCAGTACTGAGCACCCGAGCATGGTAGTGCCCGCTCATCACTAGTTACGAGTACTGAGCATCCGAGCATGGTAGTGCCCGCTCATCACTAGTTACCAGTACTGAGCACCCGAGCATGGTAGTGCCCGCTCATCACTAGTTACGAGTACTGAGCATCCGAGCATGGTAGTGCCCGCTCATCACTAGTTACGAGTACTGAGCACCCGAGCATGGTAGTGCCCGCTCATCACTAGTTACGAGTACTGAGCATCCGAGCATGGTAGTGCCCGCTCATCACTAGTTACGAGTACTGAGCACCCGAGCATGGTAGTGCCCGCTCATCACTAGTTATGAGTACTGAGCACCTGAGCATGGTAGTGCCCGCTCATCACTAGTTACGAGTACAGAGCACCCAAGCATGGTAGTGCCCGCTCATCACTAATTACGAGTACTGAGCACCTGAGCATGGTAGTGCTCGTTCATCACTATAAGTACTAAGCACCCGAGAATGGTAGTGCTCGCTCATCACTAGTTACGAGTACAGAGCACCCGAGCATGGTAGTGCCCACTCATCACTAGTTACGAGTACAGAGCACCCGAGCATGGTAGTGCTCGCTCATCACTAGTTACGAGTACAGAGCACCCGAGCATGGTAGTGCTCGCTCATCACTAGTTACGAGTACAGAGCACCTGAGCATGGTAGTGCCCACTCATCACTAGTTACGAGTACAGAGCACCCGAGCATGGTAGTGCTCGCTCATCACTAGTTACGAGTACAGAGCACCCGAGCATGGTAGTGCTCGCTCATCACTAGTTACGAGTGCCGAGCACCCGAGCATGGTAGTGCCCGCTCATCACTAGTTACGAGTACTGAGCACCTGAGCATGGTAGTGCCCGCTCATCACTAGTTACGAGTACTGAGCACCTGAGCATGGTAGTGCCCGCTCATCACTAGTTACGAGTACTGAGCACCTGAGCATGGTAGTGCCCGCTCATCACTAGTTACGAGTACTGAGCACCCGAGCATGGTAGTGCTCACTCATCACTAGTTACGAGTACAGAGCACCAGAGCATGGTAGTGCCCGCTCATCACTAGTTACGAGTACAGAGCACCCGAGCATGGTAGTGCTCGCTCATCACTAGTTACGAGTACAGAGCACCCGAGCATGGCAGTGCTCACTCATCACTAGTTACGAGTACAGAGCACCCGAGCATGGTAGTGCCCGCTCATCACTAGTTATGAGTACCGAGCATGGTAGTGCTCAATCACTAGTTACGAGTACAGAGCACCCGAGCATGGTAGTGCCCACTCATCACTAGTTACGAGTACAGAGCACCCGAGCATGGTAGTGCTCGCTCATCACTAGTTACGAGTACTGAGCACCTGAGCATGGTAGTGCTCGCTCATCACTAGTTACGAGTACAGAGCACCCGAGCATGGTAGTGCCCGCTCATCACTAGTTACGAGTACAGAGCACCCGAGCATGGTAGTGCCCGCTCATCACTAGTTACGAGTACAGAGCACCCGAGCATGGTAGTGCCCGCTCATCACTAGTTACGAGTACAGAGCACCCGAGCATGGTAGTGCTCGCTCATCACTAGTTACGAGTACAGAGCACCCGAGCATGGTAGTGCTCGCTCATCACTAGTTACGAGTACAGAGCACCCGAGCATGATAGTGCCCGCTCATCACTAGTTACGAGTACAGAGCACCCGAGCATGGTAGTGCCCGCTCATCACTAGTTACGAGTACAGAGCACCCGAGCATGGTAGTGCTCACTCATCACTAGTTACGCGTACAGAGCACCCGAGCATGGTAGTGCCCGCTCATCACTAGTTACGAGTACAGAGCACCCGAGCATGGTAGTGCCCGCTCATCACTAGTTACGAGTACAGAGCACCCGAGCATGGTAGTGCTCACTCATCACTAGTTACGAGTACAGAGCACCCAAGCATGGTAGTGCCCGCTCATCACTAATTACGAGTACTGAGCACCCGAGCATGGTAGTGCCCGGTCATCACTAGTTACGAGTACTGAGCATGGTAGTGCTTACTCATCACTAGTTACGAGTACAGAGCACCCGAGCATGGTAGTGCTCACTCATCACTAGTTACGCGTACAGAGCACCCGAGCATGGTAGTGCCTGCTCATCACTAGTTACGAGTACAGAGCACCCGAGCATGGTAGTGCCCGCTCATCACTAGTTACGAGTACAGAGCACCCGAGCATGGTAGTGCTCACTCATCACTAGTTACGAGTACAGAGCACCCAAGCATGGTAGTGCCCGCTCATCACTAGTTACGAGTACCGAGCATGGTAGTGCTCACTCATCACTAGTTACGAGTACAGAGCACCCGAGCATGGTAGTGCTCACTCATCACTAGTTACGAGTACAGAGCACCCAAGCATGGTAGTGCCCGCTCATCACTAATTACGAGTACTGAGCACCCGAGCATGGTAGTGCCCGGTCATCACTAGTTACGAGTACTGAGCATGGTAGTGCTTACTCATCACTAGTTACGAGTACAGAGCACCCGAGCATGGTAGTGCTCACTCATCACTAGTTACGCGTACAGAGCACCCGAGCATGGTAGTGCCTGCTCATCACTAGTTACGAGTACAGAGCACCCGAGCATGGTAGTGCCCGCTCATCACTAGTTACGAGTACAGAGCACCCGAGCATGGTAGTGCTCACTCATCACTAGTTACGAGTACAGAGCACCCAAGCATGGTAGTGCCCGCTCATCACTAGTTACGAGTACCGAGCATGGTAGTGCTCACTCATCACTAGTTACGAGTACAGAGCACCCGAGCATGGTAGTGCCCGGTCATCACTAGTTACGAATACTGAGCACCCGAGCATGGTAGTGCTCACTCATCACTAGTTACGAGTACAGACCACCCGAGCATGGTAGTGCCCACTCATCACTAGTTACGAGTACAGAGCACCCGAGCATGGTAGTGCCCGCTCATCGCTAGTTACGAGTACAGAGCACCCGAGCATGGTAGTGCCCGCTCATCACTAGTTACGAGTACAGAGCACCCGAGCATGGTAGTGCTCACTCATCACTTGTTACGAGTACAGAGCACCCAAGCATGGTAGTGCCCGCTCATCACTAGTTACGAGTACCGAGCACCCGAGCATGGTAGTGCCCGCTCATCACAGTTACGAGTACAGAGCACCCGAGCATGGTAGTGCTCACTCATCACTAGTTACGAGTACAGAGCACCCAAGCATGGTAGTGCCCGCTCATCACTAGTTACGAGTACCGAGCATGGTAGTGCTCACTCATCACTAGTTACGAGTACAGAGCACCCGAGCATGGTAGTGCCCGGTCATCACTAGTTACGAATACTGAGCACCCGAGCATGGTAGTGCTCACTCATCACTAGTTACGAGTACAGACCACCCGAGCATGGTAGTGCCCACTCATCACTAGTTACGAGTACAGACCACCCGAGCATGGTAGTGCCCGCTCATCACTAGTTACGAGTACAGAGCACCCGAACATGGTAGTGCCCGCTCATCACTAGTTATGAGTACCGAGCATGGTAGTGCTCAATCACTAGTTACGAGTACAGAGCACCCGAGCATGGTAGTGCCCACTCATCACTAGTTACGAGTACAGAGCACCCGAGCATGGTAGTGCTCGCTCATCACTAGTTACGAGTACTGAGCACCTGAGCATGGTAGTGCTCGCTCATCACTAGTTACGAGTACAGAGCACCCGAGCATGGTAGTGCTCGCTCATCACTAGTTACGAGTACAGAGCACCCGAGCATGGTAGTGCTCACTCATCATTAGTTACGAGTACAGAGCACCCGAGCATGATAGTGCCCGCTCATCACTAGTTACAAGTACAGAGCACCCGAGCATGGTAGTGCCCGCTCATCACTAGTTACGAGTACAGAGCACCCGAGCATGGTAGTGCCCGGTCATCACTAGTTACGAGTACTGAGCATGGTAGTGCTTACTCATCACTAGTTACGAGTACAGAGCACCCGAGCATGGTAGTGCTCACTCATCACTAGTTACGCGTACAGAGCACCCGAGCATGGTAGTGCCTGCTCATCACTAGTTACGAGTACAGAGCACCCGAGCATGGTAGTGCCCGCTCATCACTAGTTACGAGTACAGAGCACCCGAGCATGGTAGTGCTCACTCATCACTAGTTACGAGTACAGAGCACCCAAGCATGGTAGTGCCCGCTCATCACTAGTTACGAGTACCGAGCATGGTAGTGCTCACTCATCACTAGTTACGCGTACAGAGCACCCGAGCATGGTAGTGCCTGCTCATCACTAGTTACGAGTACAGAGCACCCGAGCATGGTAGTGCCCGCTCATCACTAGTTACGAGTACAGACCACCCGAGCATGGTAGTGCTCACTCATCACTAGTTACGAGTACAGAGCACCCAAGCATGGTAGTGCCCGCTCATCACTAGTTACGAGTACCGAGCACCCGAGCATGGTAGTGCCCGCTCATCACTAGTTACGAGTACAGAGCACCCGAGCATGGTAGTGCTCACTCATCACTAGTTACGAGTACAGAGCACCCAAGCATGGTAGTGCCCGCTCATCACTAGTTACGAGTACCGAGCATGGTAGTGCTCACTCATCACTAGTTACGAGTACAGAGCACCCGAGCATGGTAGTGCCCGGTCATCACTAGTTACGAATACTGAGCACCCGAGCATGGTAGTGCTCACTCATCACTAGTTACGAGTACAGACCACCCGAGCATGGTAGTGCCCACTCATCACTAGTTACGAGTACAGACCACCCGAGCATGGTAGTGCCCGCTCATCACTAGTTACGAGTACAGAGCACCCGAACATGGTAGTGCCCGCTCATCACTAGTTACGAGTACCGAGCATGGTAGTGCTCACTCATCACTAGTTACGAGTACAGAGCACCCGAGCATGGTAGTGCCCGGTCATCACTAGTTACGAGTACTGAGCATGGTAGTGCTTACTCAACACTAGTTACGAGTACAGAGCACCCGAGCATGGTAGTGCTCACTCATCACTAGTTACGAGTACAGAGCACCCGAGCATGGTAGTGCCCGCTCATCACTAGTTACGAGTACAGAGCACCCGAGCATGGTAGTGCCCGCTCATCACTAGTTACGAGTACAGAGCACCCGAGCATGGTAGTGCTCACTCATCACTAGTTACGAGTACAGAGCACCCAAGCATGGTAGTGCTCGATCATCACTAGTTACGAGTACTGAGCACCCGAGCATGGTAGTGCTCGCTCATCACTAGTTACGAGTACAGAGCACCCGAGCATGGTAGTGCCCGGTCATCACTAGTTACGAATACTGAGCACCCGAGCATGGTAGTGCCCGGTCATCACTAGTTACGAGTACAGACCACCCGAGCATGGTAGTGCCCGCTCATCACTAGTTACGAGTACAGAGCACCTGAGCATGGTAGTGCCCGCTCATTGCTAGTTACGAGTACTAAGCACCCGAGCATGGTAGTGCCCGCTCATCACTGATTATATCCAGTCCAACACTCCTGCTTCAGAAGGATAAATTTCTCTAGTTGCATAGTATAATGCTTTATGTCCTTACTGCAACTAGAAGGGTTTACCATGTAGGAGTCTAGGAACTGCGGGATACAGCCCCTATGGGAACTGCCCTACTGACCCTACTAAAAGTGGTCCGGAAAAGAAATAAAGATTAAAGACTTGTTTTTCGATTTTAGGCAAAAGAGTGAGATGGGATATGTTACAGGCCATCAACGAGAATGTAAGATGCTTGCTAGTACCGTACGTTTTACGGACTATAACAACATGAATTTATATAAGGATAGTAAAGAAATTCTTTTTGATGCAAATGTGAGACGTCTGCTGGAAAAACGTCTAGAATTTACAGGGATGTTATACCTATAATGCCGCATTATAATAGGAGCTGCTGATGTCACACACAGAGGGTTATGAGGGCTGTCCGTACAGGATAAGGAGAGAGCACAGGCGGTGGCGTCTTCTCCACTTTCTATCAGTAATCACATAATGCCATTGAGGAACATCATAAATCAGATTAGAAGGATTGTTCCCAAGTATTCCCTTAAGAAATATAAAATTGCTGACTGATTGCAGGCCAATAACAGACATGCAATATTATACACACAATACTAACAATGCAATGTATAAAATGATGCAAGAAATGAGACCAACTTTTGCAGTGCATGAAATTATACCGCCATACACTGTGTGCAAAATGATACTATCGTACCTACACTGCCATACATGACAAAAATAATGATAACGATATCAGTGTGATAAATTATACAGTCATACACTGTAAAATTATACCACCCTACATGGCGTATGATAAGATACTGCCATACATGGCGTATGATAAGATACCACCATACACGGCGCATAAAACTATACTGTCATACGTGGCACATGAAGAGATATCGCCATACATGGCGCATGAAATAATACCACCATTTACGACGCATAAAATGATATTGCCATAAATGGAGCATAGAATGATACCACCATACATGGCGCATGAAATGATACCGCCATACATGGCACATGGAATGATACCGCCATACATGGTGCATGGAATTATACCGCCATACATGTCGCATGAAATGATACCACCGTACGCAGCACATGAAATTATACTGCCATACATGGCACATTAAATGATACCGCCATACATGGCACAAGAAATGATATCACCATATATGGCACATTAAATACCACTATACTGTACAAAGTGAATGAAATGATACCGCCATACACAATGCATGAAATACCACCACCATACACATTACATGAAATGATACCGCCATACATGGCACATGAAATATCACCATATATGGTGCATTAAATACCCCTATACTGTGCATAGTGAATGAAAAAATGCTGAAATACACAATGGATCAATTGTCATCTATATAACAAAAATCATACATTAACTGCACAATACGTAAATTCTAGAATACCCGATGCGTAGAATCGGGCCACCTTCTAGTATATATATATAATATATATATGTATATATATATATATATATATATATATGTGTGTGTGTATGTATATATATATATATATATATATATATATATATATATATATATATATATATAATATGCAGTACAGACCAAAAGTTTGGACACATCTCATCTCTAGAACAACTGTTGAGAGGAGACTTTGTGCAGCAGGCCTTCATGGTAAAATAGCGGCTAGGAAACCACTGCTAAGGACAGGCACCAAGCAGAAGAGACTTGTTTGGGCTAAAGAACACAAGGAATGGACATTAGACCAATGGAAATCTGTGCTTTGGTCTGATGAGTCCAAATTTGAGATTTTTGGATCCAACCACCGTGTCTTTGTAGAAAAGGTGAACGGATGGACTCTACATGGCTGGTTCCCACCGTGAAGCATGGAGGAGGAGGTGTGATGGTGTGGTGGTGCTTTGCTGGTGACACTGTTGGGGATTTATTCAAAATTGAAGGCATACAGAACCAGCATGGCTACCACAGCATCTTGCAGCGGCGTGCTATTCCAGTTTGCGTTTAGTTGGACCATCATTTATTTTTCAACAGGACAATGACCCCAAACACACCTCCGGGCTGTGTAAGAGCTATTTGACTAAGAAGGATAGTGTTGGGGTGCTACGCCAGATGACCTGGTCTCCACAGTCACCAGACCTGAACCCAATCAAGATGATTTGGGGTGAGCTGGAACCGCAGAGTGAAGGCAAAAGGGCCAACAAGTGCTAAGCATCTCTGGGAACTCCTTCAAGACTGTTGGAAAACCATTTCCGGTGACTACCTCTTGAAGCTCATCAAGAGAATGCCAAGAGTGTGCAAAGCAGAAATCAAAGCAAAAGGTGGCTACTTTGAAGAACCTAGAATATAAGACCTATTTTCAGTTGTTTCACACTTTAAGTATTTCATTCCACATGTGATAATTCATAGTTTTGATGCCTTCAATGTGAATCTACAATTTTTAGAGTCATGAAAATATAGAAGACTCTTTGAATGAGAAGCTGTGTCCAGAAGTGTGAAATGCACTGCAGCAAAAAAGAATGTTATTTCTTTTTTTATTTTTTTTTTTTTAAATTGTGAAAAGTTTATTCAGAGGGTCATTTATTATTCAACCCCTCAAACCACCAGAATTCTGTTTGGTTCCCCTAAAGTATTAAGAAGTATTTCAGGCACAAAGAACAATGAGCTTCACATGTTTGGATTAATTATCTCTTTTTCCAGCCTTTTCTGACTAATTAAGACCCTCCCCAAACTTGTGAACAGCACTCATACTTGGTCAACATGGGAAAGACAAAGGAGCATTCCAAGGCCATCAGAGACAAGATCGTGGAGTGTCACAAGGCTGGCAAGGGGTACAAAACCCTTTCCAAGGAGTTGGGCCTACCTGTCTCCACTGTTGGGAGCATCATCCGGAAGTGGAAGGCTTATGGAACTACTGTTAGCCTTCCACGGCCTGGACAGCCTTTGAAAGTTTCCACCCGTGCCGAGGCCAGGCTTGTCTGAAGAGTCAAGGCTAACCCAAGGACAACAAGGAAGGAGCTCCGGGAAGATCTCATGGCAGTGGGGACATTGGTTTCAGTCAATACCATAAGTAACGTACTCCACCGCAATGGTCTCCGTTCGAGCCCGTAAGGTACCTTTTACTTTCAAAGCATCATGTCAAGGCTCGTCTACAGTTTGCTCATGATCACTTAGAGGACTCTGAGACAGACTGGTTCAAGGTTCTCTGGTCTGATGAGACCAAGATCGAGATCTTTGGTGCCAACCACACACGTGACGTTTGGAGACTGGATGGCACTGCATACGACCCCAAGAATACCATCCCTACAGTCAAGCATGTTGGTGACAGCATCATGCTGTGGGGCTGTTTCTCAGCCAAGGGGCCTGGCCATCTGGTCCGCATCCATGGGAAGATGGATAGCACGGCCTACCTGGAGATTTTGTCCAAGAACCTCCGCTCCTCCATCAAGGATCGTAAGATGGGTCGTCATTTCATCTTCCAACAAGACAACGACCCAAAGCACACAGCCAAGATAACCAAGGCCTGGTTCAAGAGGGAAAAAATCAAGGTGTTGCAGTGGCCTAGTCAGTCTCCTGACCTTAACCCAATTGAAAACTTGTGGAAGGAGCTCAAGATTAAAGTCCACATGAGACACCCAAAGAACCTAGATAACTTGGAGAAGATCTGCATGGAGGAGTGGGCCAAGATAACTCCAGAGACCTGTGCCGGCCTGATCAGGTCTTATAAAAGACGATTATTAGCTGTAATTGCAAACAAGGGTTATTCCACAAAATATTAAAACCTAGGGGTTGAATAATAATTGACCCACACCTTTATGTTGAAAATTTATTAAAATTTAACTGAGCAACATAACTTGTTGGTTTGTAAGATTTATGCATCTGTTAATAAATCCTGCTCTTGTTTTAAGTTTGCAGGCTCTAACTTATTTGCATCTTATCAAACCTGCTAAATCTGCAGGGGGTTGAATACTACTTGTAGGCACTGTATATATAGATTATATATATATATATATATATATATATATATATATATATATATATATATATATATATACACATACATACACACACACATATATATATATATATATATATATATATATATATATATATATATATATATATATATATATATATATATATATATATATATATACACACAGATACACAGTATATATACCAACTTTGCACTGACGAGGGGCAATCACCCCGAAACACTGTATCTGCAAATTAAGGTTCTGATCTGGCAGAAATCCTAAGTCTTATGAGAAGGCTCGTTAAAGGGCTACTTTTGACTTTTAGGATTTCTGCTTCCAATAGGTGGCGCTATAATTCATCTCCTTCCTCCCTGAAGAGACAATTTGAATATTTCCCTGAGGAGCATTGCAGCTATAAGACCCCTCACTGGTAGCCAGACTGGTTTGTCAGGTCTCTGTCATTATCCATGAACATTTGGACATGGGGAAGCGATCTGCAAAGTGGGTTCCTAAATGTTTGGAAACAGATCAGAGAAGCATGCGAGTGAAAACTTCCCGGTCCATTTGTCAGCGTTTCTGGACTGATAAGAACTTCCTGGATCCTGGATCGACTGGTCACTATGGATGACACCTGGATTTATTTGTATGACCCTGAAAACAAGGAGCAATCAAAAGATTGGAGGCACAGTGATTCTCCTCATCCAAAAAAGTTCAGGGTGCAAAAATCAGCCACTAAGGTGATGGCATCTGTATTCTGGGATAAGGAGGGCGTGCTGCTAGTGAACTACCTTCAAAAGGGATCCACCATCAATGCAAGGTATTACATTGAACTTTTGGACCAATTGAATGCAGCTCTGAAGGCCAAAAGGCGCAGCAAGCTGTCCAAAGGAATCTTGTTCCTGCAAGACAACGCTTCCGCTCACACTGCACAAGCGACCACGGCAAAACTGGCTTCCCGCTGGTTGACCACCACTTTATTCACCAGATCTAGCTCCCTCCGACTATCATCTGTTTCCAAACCTGAAGAAACACCTCAAGGTACCAAATTTCACACCATTTCTGATGCCATGGCTGCTACGGATGCCTGGTTTGAGGCACA
>NC_134357.1:43024188-43026688 GCF_048569485.1 Anomaloglossus baeobatrachus | reverse complement strand
CTATGTGTCTTACCTCATGTGCAGGGCATTGCATCTTGGGTATCTATGGTTACATCCACTCATACAGTGACAGTCAAGTTAGTTGGTCATAACCATGTAATGCCCTGCTCGTGCTCATCATTATTATTATTATCATTATTTATTATTATAGCGCCATCAATTCCATGGCGCTTTACATGTGAAAGGGATATACATGATAGGGACAAGTACAATAATCATAAACAATACAATGCTCATGAAGAAATAGTCAAGTTAGTTGGTTGTAACCATGGATACCGAAGCTGCAATGCCCTGCACATGAGGTAAGAGACATGACTATATCAGGAACACTGTATTACATTTCTAATTGGAAGTATTTGCTAATAGTATTATTATACCCACTACATATTGGGATGGGAGACGGGTATTCTCCTTTAAGTATACAAGTGTCAAGAGCTGACGCGTTCTCGTTAAATAAAGCAACTTTTATTTCCTTCTACATCGAGTGCGAAGTCAAATTCACACAAAATATATTTCTTGCATATAAGACCATTTCCATCCTTGTACTGGATCCCATTTTCAGCCATGTTTCGTCCTTGTGTCTGATTTTACCATTCATGTGTCATTAATTTTTCAAGTATGAGAAGGATAAAAAAAAAAATATGGAGGTTTCCAAAGCTTCCCCTCATTATTATTCAGGAAAAAAAAATATGGCATTCAGTGTCGTTTTTATTCTGTGGACCAAGAGAATATCATCACATAAAAAAAAAAATCCGACATCTCAGGTTTTTAATTTTATGCTGACGATTGGTCCCCCCCAAAGAATAAAAAGGGCTGTTAGAAGCCGATAGAACACGTAACTATTCCAGTCTATCTACAAAAAAAATAAAATGGATAGAACACGCATGTCCCTGTAACTAACCACTAAATATTAAAGGGGTTGTCCACTACTTTAACATTGGATCGGTCATCAATGTCTGATCTGCCAGGATCCGCCACCCCCATAAATCAGCTGTTCCCGTTACCGCCTGCAGCAAGTAGCTGGAAATGCCCTGTTCTATAGCTCCACTGTTAACTGATAGCGTCCGCAGTCGGGTACTGCATATCCGCCGCCTATGGATTTCAACGAGAGGTGGATGTGCAGTACCCAGCCATGGTCACAGTTGCTATCAGAAAAAAGAAGAGCTCTGGCAACGAGCAACAGCTAATCGGCGGGGGTTCTGGGTTTCGGACCCCGGCCTGATCAAACATTGATGACCTATCCTAAGAATAGGCCATCAATGTAAAAGAAGTGGACAACCCCTTTAACATACATTACTAATGTAACTCCCTGCACTGTATATAAATATATTTATTTATGTGAAAAGTCCCCTAAAATCTTCATGAGAGAATGACATTGTTTAAATCTGATTTTTGGATGAAATATTTTATTTTTTGGTAAGGTTTTCTTTTTTTTCATACCATATTCTCGATGGAAAAAAAAAAAATTGTCATTTTCCCCCTAGCCGCCTTTTCAGGCTAAGACTGCGCTCACATCAGCGGTATTTTGCAGCGAAACCGGATGTGACTGCATCTTGCCACGAATCCATAGGAAATGAATGGAGCCGAAACGTATTTCTGCTGGATCCGATTTTGCGGCAAAATACCGCTGATGTGAGCGTGGCCTAAGTTTCTATTTCAGTAAATTCATATCTACTTGAGCCACAATGAACAGACTCTGAAGTGAAGCATCTAATGAGCATATGCACAGGTCTTTGTGAAGGGAGGAGGAGGAGGTGAGCTGTATCCGCATAATGAGATTGGTGGACCAGCTGTATATAGAGATGTTCCCGGTCATTGTAATCCTGCCTCTGATGATAAGGAAACTGCTGTAAACTCTTGAAAGGACAGGAAGTATGTTTTAAATCGTTGAGGAAGGAGTAGGGACACAGCACCGATGCCAGAGTGGGAGCAATATATCCAAGGAGGTATAAAAAGTAAAAACTTTTATTCGATCATTTTAAAATTTCAGCGGTTCCATAAAAAACGTCATGGCTTGACGTGTTTCGGACAGTGAAAGATATGGATAAAGTCCTTAATCATAAGCCATATCTTTCACTGTCCGAAACGTGTCAAGGCATGACTTTATGAAACCGATGAAATTTTAAAATTATTGAATAAAAGTTTCTACTTTTTATACTTTTTATGCTGTGTCCCTACTCCTTCCTCCTCAACGTTCCTATGGACCTGCCTGTCTGGTGGACAACGTGCACCCCGTCCAAACAGAGAGTACATATACGGGTGAGCTGATATTTTTTTATGTCTTAAATCGCCCTAGTGGCCAGTGTAAAAACTGCAAGTTTATAATTTTTCTTTTTTTTTCTCTAAGATTGTGATATAAAAAAAAGTCAAAAAACTTTCCGTACCACTATTACAATCTCTACCAATGGCTGATTTTGCTGTATCGTAAAGTATGTAGGATTATAAGATGTTCTCCGTCTTACTGGTCCCTCTGTGTTTTCTTGCAGGAACCATGGTGAGC
>NC_134357.1:42976688-43019188 GCF_048569485.1 Anomaloglossus baeobatrachus | reverse complement strand
CATGATGATTATTTGTAGTAAGGATTATCCGCAGTTACCTCAGCAGACCGTTTCTGCCGGTGATGACTGCTTTATATTCTTCATTTAGGGTCTGTGCGCACTGGGAACTTTATGTTTCTTAAGAAAAATCCGCACCCTCTGGCAAAATTGCGCACCGCGGCAAAAACCGCACCAAAAATGCCCCGAAATGCGCATGCGGTTTTACCACGGTTTGCTGCTGTTTTTCCGCGGGTTGGTCCCTGTAGTTTTTTACCATTATCTATGACAAAAACGCAGGTATCTGCGGAAAAGAAGTGACTTGCTACTTTTTTGCTGGAAAAATTCTGCAACAAAACCTATAGAGGAAAAAAGAAACGCAGTGTGCGCACACCATTTTGGATTTCACATAGATTTTGCTGGGGAATGACTGCAGGAAGGTTATGAACAAAAACTGCACCTTTTCTGCAGCAAAAAACGCAGTGTGCGCACAGGGCCTTACATGGTTTTTATTGATTTTCAAATGTTGGGTAGGGTATGAACTGGAAAAGTAAGGGGACAAAGAGGGGAAAGATTAGGAATGGTGGTTACATGGGGAAAATGGGGGGGGGGGATAAATAAACAAAGCAATTTACATAGAAAGAACTTTTTCCTTTATATTCTTATCCTAGTGAATTAAATTCTGCGAATAATGACACATTTACCATCAAATCTAAATTAAGGAAGTGATTATCATACAGCGCGAATATCTCCTGATAATGCTCCTCATGCGTGTGTAAAACCAGGATAGTAGTGATAGCTGGAGGGGAGCGGAAAAAACATGAGCCGCACGATCCGTATACAGCCTCCTCCTGTGCAGAGTATACAGCACGTGTCCGCCTACTCCTCATGCAGTTCAGCCCATTGCGACTCACTTAATTTAGTCTTATCTTATAATTACGACCGCAGTATTTTGTCAGGCTGTTTTGCTTTATCTGTCTAAATGGTTTGAACGAAATAGTGGACGAGATGTCTCAATATTCCCAGTCGATAGCCGCTATCCAGAATCCCATTAAAAGTCAGAGCATTAAGTGAGGAAGTGATTTATTTGG
Organism: Anomaloglossus baeobatrachus; assembly: GCF_048569485.1. Taxonomy (NCBI): domain Eukaryota; kingdom Metazoa; phylum Chordata; class Amphibia; order Anura; family Aromobatidae; genus Anomaloglossus; species Anomaloglossus baeobatrachus. The sequence goes on along the minus strand of NC_134357.1, from coordinate 43,018,121 downwards.
AAAATTATGAACACTGTGTGATCTATTAAAAAGTAAGATAAATGAGCATTTGATGAAATTTAGACAAGTTCCTATTTATTTTCCAAAGACAGCGCCACCATAGTAAATTGGTTGTATCTGGTATTGCAGGAGCACCCTACAAAGTAAATGTAGCTGAGCTGCAACATTAAAAACACCAGATGATGGAAACGAGAGGGACGGTTTCTAATCCTAGATGACTGGAATACTTATATACATTCAAGTTGCCAATTCCCAAAACTAGAATATGCCCTGACATGATAGGACTGATCCTCGAAAACTGACAAGGCGCTGAAAAGTTGCTCTATATCTCAAAAAGGGAGTGCTTGGGTCTGCAACGAAACATGAAACCAAGAGGGAAGGCATTCGGTTCATTGTCATAAAAACCATGATAATGCGAGGACAATGCAGCTTCTAACTGTAACATGGGGGAGGGGAACATGCTGCAGGAATATTCCCAGTATTCCCTTATATGGAGATGACTAGAAATAGTGAATAGAAATATATAACATAAAAATATAGATAAAAATGAACAAAAATTAAATAAAACTCCTCTTTGCCAACCATCAGGGAAAATTTTCTTTGATAGTGACACATTTTACAGGATTTTCTGGCCAATATCATATAAAATAACAAATCCAGATGAAAATAGTCACTAGTTTTTAACTCCCTAGCTAGGTAAAAAAAAAATGTCCTTTGTTCCTGGATTACAGCAATGATGTAGGCTGAGCAAAGCATTTGGTATCGTTATACACGGCAGAACGCGGGGATTATTTTCTGACATAAAGTTGTCTGGTAGAACTAATTACAGTAAAATACAAAAAGTGGGGAAAAAAAAAAAAAAAAAAAAAGGAAAAATAGTTTCTTTTTCTTAATTTTCCCTACAGAAAAAAAAAAAGAAAAAAAGGATAAAAAAAAATATAGTTCTATTGTTATCGAAATGATCTCACAAAATATATATATATATATATATATATATATATATATATATATATATATATATGTGTGTGTTTTTATATATATATATATATATATATATATATATATATATATATATATATATATATATATATATATATATATATATATATATATATATGTGTTTTTATATATATATAAACATATACATATATATAAAAATACATACACATATATATATATATAAATAATAAATACATTTTCACATATGGTATTACAAAAGGTTTTTTTTTTCTCTAAAGACAATCAAGGTTTCGGGCAACGATTATCCTAAAGGTTCGGATTACAGTTAGATGGTGGATTCATTGTGCCAACTCCAGCCCTAAGGACATGTCGGAGGGCAGTCTTGATGGCATAAGGTGTTAATCGTATATGATCTAAAGAGTGTCCGGTCACTTTTTGGCAACAGAGGAGCAGAAAAAAAAAAAAGTTAAAATAGAAAAGAGCAAAAGGGCAGAAACACCTCCCCCTCTCCCCATTCTGGATTAGGTAAATTATACCAATGCTCTTATTTATATACAGTAGGTCTGTTATAGTAACAGTTTCTTTAAAAAAAAACCATCATTGCAAACAGCAGCCATGCAGATTTGTATATATTGGATATGCTTTAAAACGTTATATTTACCAACTTGTGGATAGTTCAAACTTATACTGGATAGTCTCAAAATGTGCCACATTTCTCATATTGGTTTGTGCTGTTTGATTAACCAGGTAAATCTTTAAACGCTCTATTCTAAGTTTATACCTATATACCTCCCAAAGCCAGATGGACAGTCCCACATTTGGGAGGCTGTCCAGGACAGTTGGGAGCCATCAGTAAATGGACATAGTTGAATACAAGAGTGGAGCAGGGAGCCTTGAAATCCCTACTCCACCATTCTATGTAGAGCAGTGGGTCCGCAACCTTCCTTACTTACTTTGAGAACCAAATACTCAGTAGTGTTGAGCGAGCACTACCATGCTTGAGTGCTCGGTACTCGTAACTAGTGATGAGCAGGCTCTACCATGCTCAGTATGCGTAACAAGTGATGAATGAGCCATACTCTGTATGCGTAACTAGTAATGAGCGAGCATTACCATGCTCGGTTGGTCGGTACTCGTGATAAGCCAGCCCTATCATGCTCAGTACTCCTAACTAGTGATGAGCGGGCACTACCATACTCGAAAGCTCGGTACTCGTAACTAATGATGAACGGGCAACTACCATGCTCGGGTGCTCAGTACTCGTAACTAGTGATGAGTGAGCACTACCATGCTCGGGTGCTCAGTACTCGTAACTAGTGATGAGTGGGCACTACCATGCTCGGTTGCTCAGTACTCGTAACTAGTGATGAGTGAGCACTACCATGCTCGGGTGCTCAGTACTCGTAACTAGTGATGAGTGGGCACTACCATGCTCAGGTGCTCAGTACTCGTAACTAGTGATGAGCGGGCACTACCATGCTCGGGTGCTCAGTACTCGTAACTAGTGATGAGTGAGCACTACCATGTTCGGGTGCTTAGTATTCGTAACTAGTGATGAGCGGGCACTACCATGCTCGGGTGCTCAGTACTCGTAACTAGTGATGAGTGAGCACTACCATGCTCGGGTGCTCAGTACTCGTAACTAGTGATGAGTGAGCACTACCATGCTCAGGTGCTCAGTACTCGTAACTAGTGATGAGCGGGCACTACCATGCTCGGGTGCTCAGTACTCGTAACTAGTGATGAGTGGGCACTACCATGCTCGGGTGCTCAGTACTCGTAACTAGTGATGAGTGAGCACTACCATGCTCGGGTGTTTGGTACTCTTAACTTGTGATGAGCGCTCGGACGGGCTCAACTTGTGGAGAACGCAAGCATTTTTCTGGAAGATTTTCAGGAAAAATGCTCGAGATTCCCATTGACTTCCATTATATTCGGTACTCGAGTCGATCCTCATCCAAGCATCCAACTACTCGTTACGAGTACTGAAAATAGTAGTATTGCTCAGCAATAATATTCAGCTCTGATGGAGGGTTGCAAGCTGCAGAGCTCTCCAAATAGTGATATTCAGCTACTGCTCTCCACACCGCCACAGTAGTGACACCCAAAGCCCCTATTACCAGCATACTGACAGCCATCGCTTCCTCAGAGTTCAAACAAAGTAGTATACCTAGCACTAGGAGTTCTCACATTACGTACATTTGATATTTTCGCATCAAGCACTCCCACCACACTATCACATCCAGATTCAAGCATCCAATGTGACTGGAAGTATCATCTTATATACCAAGGCCAGTATATGTTCATCCAGATCTACTCTTTTGTTTTGGGCTACTCACAAAAGCCACCATCTGTACTCTACTCTTCATAGCTGCTTGATAGACCTGGTGCTAATGTAGAAAGCTGACAGAGCCACACATTAAGGGCCCGCGAGCCACATACGGCTCCCGAGCTACAGATAGGAAACCCCTGATAGAGAGGGTGAAGGATCTGAAAATGACCTTCACATCACATGATATTCCCATGTCATGTGCCTGGGCAACTAAGAGCCTCTCGACAGAAAAGCGGCCATGTGACTCATAATAAACAAATGTAATGCTTATCTGGGTGGCTATGGGGTCCATCATACTATGAGGGGGGCTGTGGGACCATCATACTGTCACTGGGGAAATCATACCATGTTGTGGGGCATCATATGGTCAATGTTGAGCACTGTGACAGTAAAATAGTGTGTGTGGGGGCTTGGCTAGGGGTATAGGGGGCATCACACTGTGTGTTGGAAAATGTTGGGGCATTATACAGTGTGGTGGGCACTGCTGGGGTATCAGACTGTCGGTAAGGGCATGATAATATGGGGAAGGCTGTAGTGTGTGTCGGGGTAATGTGGGGGCATCATTCTGTGTGTAGGGGGAATGTGCCGTGGGGCACCACACTGTGCGGAGGAAATGAAATGTGGGGGCACCACACTGTGCGGAGGAAATGAAATGTGGGGGCACCACACTGTGCGGAGGAAATGAAATGTGGGGGCACCACACTGTGCGGAGGAAATGAAATGTGGGGGCACCACACTGTGCAGAGGAAATGAATTGTGGGGGCACCACACTGTGCCCAGGAAATGAAATGTGGGGGCACCACACTGTGCGGAGGAAATGAAATGTGGGGGACCACACTGTGCGGAGGAAATGAAATGTGGGGGACCACACTGTGCGGAGGAAATGAAATGTGGGGGACCACACTGTGCGGAGGAAATGAAATGTGGGGGCACCACACTGTGTGGAGGAAATGAATTGTGGGGGCACCACACTGTGCGGAGGAAATGAAATGTGGGGGACCACACTGTGCGGAGGAAATGAATTGTGGGGGCACCACACTGTGCGGAGGAAATGAAATTTGGGGGCACCACACTGTGCGGAGGAAATGAATTGTGGGGGCACCACACTGTGCGGAGGAAATGAAATGTGGGGGCACCACACTGTGCGGAGGAAATGAAATGTGGGGGCACCACACTGTGCGGAGGAAATGAAATGTGGGGGCACCACACTGTGCGGAGGAAATGAAATGTGGGGGGACCACAATTGTATGCAACTAACTATGGGAACTGTGAAAGAAGTAATATGTAATGGGTGACATTAGGGAAGTGGCTTAGTGTAAAATATAAACATGTAGTAGTGCCGATTTACTGTATTTAATCTCCATTACTGATGATGTATGTCATATATGCACCAGAGTCACAACTTGAAAGCTTCTGAGTTCCAGTGCAAAATCTGCAATAGGACCACCACCAACTACCACATGCCATATATAAGGATAAGGGTATGTTCACACAGGCCGTATTTGCTGTAGATTTTTGCAGAGGCATTATCTGCACTAGATTTTGTGGCCATCGCTCCTGTTTTATAAGCACCTTCCATGGTGAAGATCTGCAGCATAAATTCATATCCTGCAGTTATCAAATCCACAGCACCGGTCAATTTATGCTGCAGTTTTTCTCCAGAGCGTGAATGAGATCTCTTCATCCTTGGCTCTATAAAACACAGCGGATTCCAGAAGGAAAATCCACTGCACATGCATGCAATGTCAACGAGCTGCAAAACTGGTGCCTTCTAACGTAGCAGAGGGACTTATGGGCTCTTCTCGGTTCCTTGTGCAATTCTCTCTTCACCCCCGACAGCTTTGTGGTTGTGGGCACTGAACAATTTGTATATAAATCGATGGTGAAAAAACTCCCGTCCCAATGTGCCGCAATCGATCAAATCTCCGGCCACTAGGCATGTGTGTGAAGTCTCACATCGCCCATCACCTGCACCCAAACAGGATACGAAACAGGACAATTACAAATGGAGGGAGTCGTCACCGCTCCACTTTCCTTTAAATATTCATAAAGGCATGGATAATTCAACGCCCAGAGGGAATGTCTGTCCAAGCTGAAGAAAACCTAAGCCCATCAATTGGACATGTCACAGGATCGGAACGTCTTACTTTACTGTGGGCCAAGATTAATCAGGCTTAGTTATGGGACTCGAATACCGGAAATATACAAGAAACTCATTTTATTTGTTATTTTCTCCTCTTAGAACATGGCTTGCCAAATGTTTTTAGGGCCTTCAATGTACAATAGACATTAATGGCTGTGTATTGAGTTACTTAGGGGTGTACTCACTTTTGTTGCCAGCAGTTTAGACATTAATGGCTGCGTGTTGAGTTATTTACCAAATTTACACGGTGATACAAGCTGCACACTGACACTATATTGTATCACAGGGGCAGATCGTCAGTGCTGTCCCATGAAAAGATATAATAGAATATTTACAATATGTGGGAAGGTACTCACTTTTGTGAGAATACATATCACGTATACATACACCTTTAGGGCCACAAAAATGTGGACAATGACCGAATCTTTGTGATTTCAGCTTTGCAGGCCGCTATTATTTATTTAAAATGAATCATTTGAGATGTAATTGAAGTGGAGACTTTCAGGTTTAATTAAATTGGTTGAACAAAAATGTCTTGTGAAATATTTAAGAATTGCAACCATTTTTAGACAAAGCCTCCTCATTTTAGGGGCTCAAAAGTAATTGGACAAATTAACATTTCCATCAACAAAATATTGATTTTTAATACTTTGTAGAGAATCCTTTGCAGACAATGACTGCCTGAAAACCATGGATGCCACCAAGCGTTGGGTTTCCTCCTTTGTGAGGCTTTGCCGGCCTTTACTGCAGTGACTTCAGTTGTTGCTTGTTTGTGGGTCTTTCTGCCTTAGGTTTTGTCTTAACCATGTGAAATGCAGCTCGATGGGGTTAAGATCTGGTTATAACTCAGCTATTGCAGAATATTCCACTTCCTTGCTTTCGCAGTTTGTTTTGGGTCATTGTCCATCTGTACTGTGAAGCACCATCCAAATCAACCTTGCTGCATTTGGTTGATTATGTGCAGATAGTATTGCCCAGTACACTTAAGAATTCATCCAGCTGCTTCTGTCACATTATCAATAAACTCAATGTCTCCAGGGCTGTTGACACTAGTCACCCAAGGCAACTGGAAGCCATGCATGCCCACCATCACACCACCTGCACCATGTGTTGCACAGGATTTGCTGTGCTTTGGATCATGAACCGTTCCAAGCCTTTTCTATACTTTCTTCTTCCCATTATTCTGGTAGAGGGTGATGTTCGTTTCATCTGTCCTAAGACTGCTTTTCCAGAACTGGGCGGCTTCTTTAGACGTTTTATTTTTTAAGTCTAATTTGGCCTATTGTTTCTATTTTTGAGGCTAATTAATAGTTTGAGCCTTGTGTGGTGAACCCTCTATTTGCTCTCATAAAGTCTTCTCTCTGTGGTGGACTTAGATTACTGAAACACCGACATACTGGATAGTGGTCCTCACTTGGGTGGATGTTGTTAAGGAGTTTTTGTACACCATGGAAAGGATTTTGCAATCATCCATCACTGTTGTATTTCCGTGAATGTCCAGGACTTTTTGAATTCCCAAGCTCTCCAGTGCTCTCTTTCTTTGCAGACTGTACCAAACTGTTGATCTGGCCATCCTAACATTTCTATTATCTCACTGATGGATTTCTTCTTTGTCAGTCTGATGATGCTCTGTTTCTATTTCATCGAGAGCTCCTTTAACCGCATGTTTTTTGTTCATTTCAACAACTTTCCAAATAGAAGTGCCATACCTGGAATCAGCTCCAGACCTTTTATCTGCTTGGTTGATGGATTAACGAGGGAATAGCCCATGCAAACTATTAAAGTGCACTCTTCCTTTGCAGACTGTACCACACTGTTGATTTGGCCATTCCTAACATTTCTATTATCTAGCAAATAAACAGGTTCAGCTCACCGTGTCGATCAATCTCAGCTACCCTCTGGAGCCCGGACAAGGTGCTGCCACGCCTAAAGCAAGAACCAAATAGAAAAAAGTCTAGCTTCAAGAGGGATATCAATTTATCTTTTTATTTTCCTTTTGGCACAAGTATACAGCACATTGCAGTCAAGATAATAACATGACCGACGTCAGCTGTATACTTGTGCCAAAAGGAAAATAAAAAGAAAAATTGATATCCCTCTGTTGAAGCTAGACTTTTTTCTATTTGGATTTCTATTATCTCTCTGACGGATTTCTTCTTTTTTTGTCAGCCTTATGATGGTCTGTTTCTATTACATCGAGAGCTCCTTTAACCGCATGTTTTTTGTTCATTTCAACAACTTTCCAAATAAAAGTGCCATACCTGGAATCAGCTCCAGACCTTTTATCTGCTTGGTTGATGGATTAACGAGGGAATAGCCCATGCAACCTATTAAAGAGCATTTGAGCTAATCGTCCAATTACTTTTGGTCCCATGAAAAGGAAACCACTACATATTAGGTTACTGCCCACGATCAGGACATGCTGCGTCCTGGATGAGGCGGGTCTTGACCTGCGGGGCCATGATTCTCCTATGCAGATGAGCGCAGCTACCTGTGCCCACAATCATAGTACTGGGTGCTGCAGTCTCTTGCTTGTGTTTTCTTCCTACGGAGGATGATTGCGACTCCGCAGCAAAAAATTGATATGCTTGCGGCTCTGAAAGCCTCACCACAGGTCAGTTTTCGCTGCGGGCCGTACACACACAGTGGGCAGGAGATTTCTATAAATCCCATCCACTGTGCTTGTACTGTACAATGGAGCGTTTTGGATGCAGTGAAATCATGCTGCATCCAAAGTGCTGCAAACATTGATTGTGGGCACGTACCTTTAAAGAGCTGTAATTCATAAAACCTTACTCCAATTAGGATGTGAATACCCTCAAATTAAAGCCGAGAATCTGCACTTTAAGCCCAGATTGATAATATCACTGGATCTTGAATATGTATTGGTAAGCAGCTAAAATGGAAACACTTGTGTCACAGTCCATATAAATATGATATACACAGGTTCGCCAGTAAGGGTACTTTCACACTTGTGTTTTTTCCCTTCCGTCACAATCCGCCCTTTTGGAAAACAGCGGAATCCGTTAACAGGCGGGCGGAACGCAGCATGTAACGTTTTTTGATTGGCGGAATCCTTTTTTTCACTGCGCATGCTCATTTTTTTTTTTTTTGTTTTTATTTATCACAGAAACTTTATTTTGTCTCTCGGTGGCCGAACGTTCAGCTGAGCAGCCAGCATGCGAGAGCGCTCAAGCTGAGCGCCCGGCCGCCGGCAGGTGAGAGCGCTCAGCTCAGCGCCCGGCCGCCGGCATGTAAGAGCGCTCAGCTGAGCGCCCGGCCGCCGGCATGTGACAGCGCTCAGCTGAGCGCCCGGCCGCCGGCATGTGACAGCGCTCAGCTGAGCGCCCGGCAGCCGGCTTTTGAGAGCGATCAGCTGATCGTTCACAATAGTCTGCTGCCGGCAAAACTGTAAAGAAGAAGAAAACAAAAAAAAGAGGTTTCCGTTGTTTTGTACGATTCGTTGCTTCCGTTGTGCCCTTACATGCAACGCATCCGTTGCATCCGTCACACAACGCAATGCAACGGATGTCGTTCAACGCCAGTGTGAAACTAGCGTAACATTGATTCTTGGGGTCCACTGTTTACCTAGATGCAAAAATATCTTTTTATTTTTGCTTCTATGTAATATTCTGTCTACTTTGTTTAATGAATGATTAGAAGGTAAACTTCTCACATAAATTGTGAATCAAGCTTATTAGCACTGCTCATTAGCGCTTCTTCACAGGGACCCACCGGAGGATTCAACTATCCCCGTGGGCCAGTCTGAGCCCATCACATATTTCCTCCTATGTGCATATCCCCGTCTCTCCTCCACCCAGCAGTATTTTAGCTCTATATCATGAGTGTACACATTCATCAGCTAAATGACAATCTATTTCAGCACATAAATGGAAATATAGATTTCTCATCCATCCCACTAGATGTCAAATTAACCCTCCAGAATGGAGCTGCCCGCTGGGCCATTAATTTGTGCATACGCGTTTGAGGACTCGGCTCCTTCAATACTGGATAATAATGTTCAAAGCCTCTACCTGAAGGTCATAGAATAGAAAAGTCTACAAATATTAACTAATTAGGGTGAAGGGGAGGAAAATGTCACCCCAATACTGGATCATTTAATGATAATTAAATGTTCCCAACTTGGTCGTCTAATTTTGTTACACGCTATATTAAATTAAAAATAATGTATGTTTTAAATAAGTTTAGAATCCACAAAACATAAAAACCGCACTGAAAACACGTTCCCTGTATTATCCCTAAATACTCACAAAAATAAATATATCTCACTGGTCTGATATTAGAAATATATACGTATCACACTTCAAATACGACAATATAAATTAGAGGTCTTTGTAAGATACTTTAATGACTAGTAGTCCCACTGGCCAAACATCCATCCATAAGAGGGCAGAGCTGACTAATCCACTTTTTTCCCCCAAAGCGTTTTGCCTTATGGTCATGTCACACACAACGACAGCGACAACGACGTCGCTGCTAAATCACCATTTTCTGTGACGTAGCAGCGATGTTGCTAGCGATGTTGCTGTGTGTGACATCCAGCAACGACCTGGCCCCTGCTGTGAGGTCGCCGGTTGTTGCTGAATGTCCTGGACCATTTTTTGGACGTTGCTCTCCCGCTGCCCTTAGCTTGGTTAGCCAATATTTACCTTGGTTACTAGCGGACGCCGCTCTCAGGCTGCTAGTGCCGGCTCCCTGCACACATAGCCAGAGTACACATCGGGTAAATAAGCAAAGCGGTTTGCTTATTAACCCTATGTGTACTCTGGCTAGGAGTGCAGGGAGCCAGCGCCAAGCGATGTGCGCTGGTAACCAAGGTAAATATCGGGTAACCAAGCGAAGTGCTTTGCTTGGTTACCCGATATTTATCTTCGTTACCAAGCGCAGCATCACTTCCACGCGTCGCTGCTGGCTGGGGGCTGGTCACTGGTGAGATCTGCCTGTTTGACAGTTCACCAGCGACCATATAACGACGCAGCAGCGATCCTGATAAGGTCAGATCGTCGGCGTGATCGCTGCTGCGTCGCTAAAGCGTGACCTAGGCTTTATTGTAGGCGAGCTTCATCAGGGGAAATGGAGAACAATCCACTCTGTAGGGCCTGGATGGTCCACATTTCCTAAAATTGTAGATACTTTATATTTCTAGGTAGGATTTGTTTTGGATGATTAGGTGATTAATTAGGGAGACACAGGAATGGGAGCACCGGATCGACACTATAGGGTGCAAACCTCCACAGTCAGCAAGGGCATCCTCCCAGGGTGTATTAAGTAGAGATGAGTGAACCTGAGGGTTGGTGTTCATATCAAACAGGGAGGGAAGGAAAGGCAGGGGAGGAAGGATGGAAGGAATGTAGGGAAAGATGTAAGGAAAGATGTAAGGAAAGATGTAAGGAAAGATGTAAGGAAAGATGTAAGGAAAGATGTAAGGAAAGATGTAAGGAAAGATGTAAGGAAAGATGTAAGGAAAGATGTAAGGAAAGATGTAAGGAAAGATGTAAGGAAAGATGTAAGGAAAGATGTAAGGAAAGATGTAAGGAAAGATGTAAGGAAAGATGTAAGGAAAGATGTAAAGGCTACTTTACACACTGCGATATCGGTCCCGATATCGCTAGTGTGCGTACCCGCCCCCATCTGTTGCGCGACACGGGCATATCGCTGCCCGTGGCGCACAACATCGCCCAGAGCCGTCACACATACTTACCTGTCCGGCGACGTCGCTGTGACCGGCGAACCGCCTCCTTTCTAAGGGAACGGTCCGTGCGGCGTCACAGCGACGTCACTGAACCGCCGCCCAATCGCAGCGGAGGGGCGGAGATGAGCGGGACGTAACATCCCGCCCACCTCCTTCCTTCCGCATAGCGGCCGGGAGGCAGGTAGGGAGACGTTCCTCGCTCCTGCGGCGTCACACGCAGCGATGTGTGATGCCGCAGGAACGAGGAACAACCTCGTTACTGCTGAAGTAACGATAATTGGGAATGGACCCCCGTGTTGCCGATTAGCGATTTTTCACTGTTTTGCAACGATGCAAAATCGCTAATCGATGTCACACGCAACGGCATCGCTAATGCGGCCGGATGTGCGTCACGAATTCCGTGACCCCAACGACTCCGCATTAGCGATGTCGTAGCGTGTAAAGCCCGCTTAAGGAAAGATGGAAGGAAAGATGGAAGGAAAGATGGAAGGAAAGATGGAAGGAAAGATGGAAGGAAAGATGGAAGGAAAGATGGAAGGAAAGATGGAAGGAAAGATGGAAGGAAAGATGGAAGGAAAGATGGAAGGAAAGATGGAAGGAAAGATGGAAGGAAAGATGGAAGGAAAGATGGAAGGAAAGATGGAAGGAAAGATGGAAGGAAAGATGGAAGGAAAGATGGAAGGAAAGATGGAAGGAAAGATGGAAGGAAAGATGGAAGGAAAGATGGAAGGAAGGCAACTAGGAAGGATGGAAGGAAGGAAGGAAAGGAAAGGAAAGGAAAAGTTTGGGTGCTGTACGTATGCTGACCACTCTCGTGGTGCTCGGCTCGGTGCGAGCTGCTTGCAATGTTTGATCGGCTCTCAATGGGAGTAACAACAGCGTGAATGGATGTAGTGTGCACCACACAAAAAAAATAATTTGAGAATCCTACCCTCCCACCTCCGGAAGTGATCTGTTTATGGTTGGTTGCATGTGGGCAGAGACCCGAACTGCACAATTAGTGACTTCCATTGGGCTTCAGGTGAAGTTCAGGTGACAAACCGAACTATAGATAAAGTCCAAATGTTCACGGGTCCAATCATCTCTAGTGTTAAGGAAAAATCTTTACATCCTCTTTTTCCTATGTCTTGGCTGTATATCTGTTACATAGGATAGAGAGCTATAATTTACTTTCTTAATCCATTTGTGGCACAGATTTATGCCTGAGCTACATATAGCCTTCTTAATCCTTGCCTTTTTTTCCACCTGTAGCTCCATCACACCCCATTGACCACCCTTCCCCACTGCATCAACATTCTGTCCTTGGGTATATTTTTTTCACTTTAATTTAGTATTCCTGGACCCATTCTGGGTATAATAGAATTTTAATGCATATTTAATGCATATCTATTACAGATTAGCATTTTGTTTTTAGGTTTTCACGTTTTGTTCTTGATTACACTTGGCCCCCTAGTGTTCTACATATATTGCTTTCTTTTTGTAGCGGTTTAATTAAATATTTCACCAATACAACAAACAAAACAAAAAAAAAAATCAAAGAAACGTAGAATTCGCACAGGAATCTTCAAGCAAAGACGTGTAGCTACAGTTCTATGTTGGAAACAGGTGGGAAAATCGTCACTCTCTGGACTAACAGATGCTGGATTAAAGGAAATCCACTGCAGATAGATTAAAAAAAAAAAGCCACAACAGCTCAGCAAACAGACGGAAAGACAAGGAATTCTATTTTACCTGTATGAGCTACGGAGCAGAAAAAGTGCAAAATATTTCTGCCTAAATTGTTTGAAGAGCTGATGGTTTATTATTTGCAGAGATTGGATAGATAGACGAATGGGTGGATGGATCGATGGATGAATGGGTAGATGGATGAATGGATCAATAGGTAGATGGATCGATGGATGGATGGGTAGATGGATCGATGGATGGATGAGTAGATGGATGGATGGGTAGATGGATCGATGGATGGATGGGTAGATGGATCGATGGATGGGTGGATGGATCGATGGATTGATGGGTAGACGGATCGATGGATGGATGGGTAGACGGATCGATGGATGAATGGGTAGATGGATCGATGGATGAATGGGTAGATGGATCGATGGATGAATGGGTAGATGGATCGATGGATGAATGGGTAGATGGATCGATGGATGGATGGGTAGATGGATCGATGGATGGATGAGTAGATGGATGGATGGGTAGATGGATCGATGGATGGATGGGTAGATGGATCGATGGATGGGTGGATGGATCGATGGATTGATGGGTAGACGGATCGATGGATGGATGGGTAGACGGATCGATGGATGGATGGGTAGACGGATCGATGGATGAATGGGTAGATGGATCGATGGATGAATGGGTAGATGGATCGATGGATGAATGGGTAGATGGATCGATGGATGAATGGGTAGATGGATCGATGGATGAATGGGTAGATGGATCAATGGATGAATGGGTAGATGGATGAATGGGTAGATAGATGAATGGGTAGATAGATGAATGGGTAGATAGATGAATGGGTAGATAGATGAATGGGTAGATAGATGAATGGGTAGATGGATCAATGGATGAATGGGTAGATGGATGAATGGGTAGATGGATGAATGGGTAGATGGATGAATGGGTAGATAGATGAATGGGTAGATAGATGAATGGGTAGATAGATGAATGGGTAGATGGATCAATGGATGAATGGGTAGATGGATCGATGGATGAATGGGTAGATGGCTCAATGGATGAATGGGTAGATGGATCGATGGATGAATGGGTAGATGGATCGATGGATGAATGGGTAGATGGATCGATGGATGAATGGGTAGATGGATCGATGGATGAATGGGTAGATGGATCGATGGATGAATGGGTAGATGGCTCAATGGATGAATGGGTAGATGGATCGATGGATGAATGGGTAGATGGATCGATGGATGAATAGGTAGATGGATCGATGGATGGAGTGATGGATAGATGGAGAGATGGATATCCATGGCTGTAGTGCCATGGGTATGGTTAACAAAAAGTAATTTTTTCTAGGATTTGTAATATTTTGAAGTGCTAACTTTTTCGATGTTCAAATATGTTAAATAGATAAAATCCAGACATATATTATAGATCACCAAACTATATGAGATCCACCTATTTCATATCTAATACAGAAAGAGAGATCGAGAAATCTAACACCCAGAAAAATATCATGGAATTATGGAAATCACACGATGGTTAGATATGTTAATGATCTGCAAATTATGAAAAAATCAGAACAATTTTCAGAAACATTTGGATTTACTCAGTATAGAGTATAAGCGAAAGAAAGACTAGCCTTGGCATGCTAACAATGAGGTTGACAATGGTAGGGAATAATCTACCACAATAAATGCACTAAAGGGGGCTTTACACGCTACAATATCGCTAATGCTGAGTCGTTGGGGTCACGGAATTGGTGATGCACATCCGGCCGCATTAGCGATGTTGTTGCGTGTGACACCAATAAGCGATTTTGCATCGTTGCAGAATTGTGCAAAATCGCTCATCGGTGACATGGGGGTCCATTCTCAATTATCGTTACTGCAGCAGTAACGAAGTTGTTCCTCGTTCCTGCGGCAGCACACATCGCTCTGTGTGACACCGCAGGAATGAGGAACATCTCCTTACCTGCCTCCCGGCCGCTATGCGGAAGGAAGGAGGTGGGCGGGATGTTACGTCCCGCTCATCTCCGCCCCTCCGCTTCTATTGGGCGGCCGCTCAGTGAAGTCGCTGTGACGCCGCACGGACCGCCCCCTTAGGCGGAGGCGGTTCGCCGGTCACAGCGACGTCGCCGGGCAGGTACGTATGTGTGACGGGTCTGGGCAATGTTGTGCGGCACAGGCAGCGATTTGCCCGTGTCGCACAACAGATGGGGACGGGTACCCACACTAGCAATATCGGGACCGATATCGCAGTGTGTAAAGCGGCCTTTAGGCTCACAAATCATCAAAGACTAGTGATGAGCGAGTGTGCTCGCCAAAGCTAGTTACTTGATCGAGCATTGAGTGCGCCAATGTGACTCAAGTACCAAGTACTATGGAAGTCAATGGGAAACTCAAGCATTTTCAAACTCAGATGCATGAGGCTCGATCGCGTAATGAGCAGTGGTGATCCCGCTCGCTCATCAGTATTCAAGATCCACTGCTGGCAGCTCTACTTATTGCCAACCAATGACGTCCCAACTTTGCGGCATGGGAGAGAAGTCTGGAAATGCTGCAAGCCATTGTGGCACATTTAGGCCACACAGCCTGTCACAGGAGCACAAGCGTGCAGCCTGGCATCATCCTGTTAAAAAAAAAACAAAAAAAAACAACTTCTTGGGATACTGGAGAAATGGCCGTAACCAAAATAAAATGCTAACTGAGCTATTAGAGTAGCTAGATTAAAGACTAAAGCTGTCCGCTACAGTATATTATGCCACCGCACACCATAATCTCGGGAGTAGGAGCAGCCTCCATTGCTCCATTCCAGCCTCCAGTCTCAATATGGAGACCACATGGGCAATACTATGTAAAGATCTTGACAAGTTAACATAACACTAGTCCTTCTCAACAGATCATCGTGTGGAATAGCATGAAAAACAGTAGCCAGGCGGCTGTAGTCTACATTTAAGGTCTTCTAACAGCTCGATACTTCTTCCGCGGCTGCAGCATCTCCAGACTTGTCTCCTGCAACCGCAGCGTCCCTAGACTTGTCTCCCATGGCCGCATCGTCTCTAGACTTGTCTCCCGTGGCCGCGTCAAGGGACTTGTCTACCGCGGCCGCAGCGTCTCCAGACTGGTCTTCCGTAAAGCACATCTAGGAAGTCATTGGTTGGTGATTACATAGAAGCTTCCAGCAGCAGAATTTGATGATTAAACCAAGAGCATTCAGAGAAGCAAAAAATTCCTCAGACAACCATTAATACCTTCATTTATGGCAGCCAAGGCTACAAGTGTGGAGATTTCTGCACATGAGGCTCAGCCTACATACTGAATAAATTGTGATATTTTGAAAATTTTGTTTCCACTTTTTTCATCATTTGCACGTCTTCCGCTGATTTCTGTGCTTGGTGTTGCAATTTCAACGTTAAGGTATGTAGATAGGTAGAACCCAGATAAAAGGCTAAATATCATGGAAACTTTTTTTTATTAGTAGAAAGTACAGTAAAAATGGCATGACTATTTCTACAAACGTCAATGTAGACAGTTGCATTCTTAATAATAAAGACTGAGTCACACAGCAGCCGCCTCTAGGACAGGTGAAGAAAGCCTTGCGCACCTCCCTCCTGACCTTGACCTCATCATTCCTTCTAACGAATGTCACAGCTAACAATTGCAAAGCTCTGATGGGGCAACGCTGCCTCTCCGACAAGAAAATCAATCACGGAGGATAGAGAGAAAAAAAAAAAAGGCTTTTTTGGCACTCGCTCTTTACCCAGAAAGCCTTTGCGCAGACCTGCCACTGTTTTCCTTTTTGCATCTGACAATTACGTGGCCACATTGTAGATCTGTCACTCGGGGAGCTGTATAGATTGTTTTTATTCTGTTACCTTTAATTTTGCAGCAAAACCGATTGACATGGCGTGTGGCGTTCTCTCACGCCCAAGAGAATATAGAATGAAGGTCAGCGCAGCGCTCAAACACAAATATTTTATTCTTCTTGGCAAAGTTTCTATCATGTAAAATCCGCATGCAGTAAAAAGCTGATGCATCAACGTAAGTAGAAGATAAAGCTACAATAACGGTAAACTATATACAGAGAAATACAGTGCAGTTATAGGGGAGTCACTACAGAGGCGATCTTTAAAATCTACAAGATGCAAGGGTACTAACAATGGGGTTGTTCCATTCATCATTTTATAATGTTTCCAGCGTTAAACTCCATCTCATCTTTTTTTTTATGCATCAAACTTGGTGCTATTGGGGGTGGGCTCTAGACAGGATCAGTCTCCATCTCCCTCTGGCATCTGACGATATAATTCCTGTGACACCAAGCACCAGGAGGCGCAGGTACACTAGAATGGAATGATGTCAAGCACCAAGGTGTAGTGAGGGACAATGTGACACTAACCACAGGGGGCACAAATACACTAAAAGGAAGTCAAGCGCCAAGGTGTTCTGAGGTGCAAGCCCATTGGGGGGGGGGTCACCGGTACCCAAGCGGGCACGGTCTGCAGATTAGTCGATCAAGCTGAGAATCAGAAGGTGGGCGGTCACGTCTGTACAGAGGAACAAGAGAAACCTGCAGTCATGTACAAGCCAATTGTCTGTATGCCAGGAAGTAGCATCAGGTACAGACGGGGAGCAGAGCCGTGGTCAGAGTACAGTACAAGCCGGGGTCGGGAGCCAGGAAGACATGTAAGTACAGAGGAGCAAGCGGAATCAGGGTCACAAAACAAGCCGGAGGTTAGGGAGGCAGGGAGTAGAGACAAGGCAGGGAAACATGAACAGGAATGGGAAAATAGGTAACAGGACAAGATCAGAACAACTCATGGGAACCAAAAACGTATACTGCAGAGCAGGAACTATCACTGGCGGCGTGCCGGATAAAATGACTACAAGATAAGGCAGAGTGATCCCACGAAACGAGGCACAACCGAATAGACCCCTCCCACCAGGCACAGACCCAGAGAATACAGACAACGAGAAAACACACAGAACACACTGGCTCTGCAGAGACACAAGAGAATCATGACAATACCTTTATACAGTCATATGAAAAAGTTTGGGTACCCCGATTAATGTTAACCTTTTTTCTTTATAACAATTTGGGTTTTTGCAGCAGCTATTTCAGTTTCATATATCTAATAACTGATGGACAGTAATATTTCTGGATTGAAATGAGGTTTATTGTACTAACAGAAAATGTGCAATCCGCATTTAAACAAAATTTGACCGGTGCAAAAGTATGGGCACCCTTATCAATTTTTTGATTTGAACACTCCTAACTACTTTTTACTGACTTACTAAAGCACTAAATTGGTTTTGTAACCTCATTGAGCTTTGAACTTCATAGGCAGGTGTATCCAATCATGAGAAAAGGTATTTAAGGTGGCCACTTGCAAGTTGTGCTCCTATTTGAATCTCCTATGAAGAGTGGCATCATGGGCTCCTCAAAACAACTCTCAAATGATCTGAAAACAAAGATTATTCAACATAGTTGTTCAGGGGAAGGATACAAAAAGTTGTCTCAGAGATTTAAACTATCAGTTTCCACTGTGAGGAACATAGTAAGGAAATGGAAGAACACAGGTACAGTTCTTGTTAAGCCCAGAAGTGGAAGGCCAAGAAAAATATCAAAAAGGCAGAGAAGAAGAATAGTGAGAACAGTCAAGGACAATCCACAGACCATCTCCAAAGACCTGCAGCATCATCTTGCTGCAGATGGTGTCAATGTGCATCGGTCAAATACAGCGCACGTTGCACAAGGAGAAGCTGTATGGGAGAGTGATGCGAAAGAAGCCGTTTCTGCAAGCACGCCACAAACAGAGTCGCCCGAGGTATGCAAAAGCACATTTGGACAAGCCAGTTACATTTTGGAAGAAGGTCCTGTGGACTGATGAAATAAAGATTGAGTTGTTTGGTCATACAAAAAGGCGTTATGCATGGAGGCAAAACAACACGGCATTCCAAGAAAAGCACTTGCTACCCACAGTAAAATTTGGTGGAGGTTCCATCATGCTTTGGGGCTGTGTGGCCAATGCCAGCACCGGGAATCTTGTTAAAGTTAAGGGTTGCATGGATTAAACTCAGTATCAGCAGATTCTTGACAATAATGTGCAAGAATCAGTGACTAAGTTGAAGTTACGCAGGGGATGGATATTTCAGCAAGACAATGATCCAAAACACCGCTCCAAATCTACTCAGGCATTCATGCAGAGGAACAATTACAATGTTCTGGAATGGCCATCCCAGTCCCCAGACCTGAACATCATTGAACATCTGTGGGATGATTTGAAGCGGCTGTCCATGCTCGGCGACCATCAAACTTAACTGAACTGGAATTGTTTTGTAAACAGGAATGGTCAAATATACCTTCATCCAGGATCCAGGAACTCATTAAAAGCTACAGGAAGCGACTAGAGGCTGTTATTTTTGCAAAAGGAGGATCTACAAAATATTAATGTCACTTTTATGTTGAGGTGCCCATACTTATGCACCTGTCGAATTTAGTTTAAATGCGGATTGCACATTTTCTGTTAGTACAATAAACCTCATTTCAATCCAGAAATATTACTCAGTCCATCAGTTATTAGATATATGAAACTGAAATAGCTGCTGCAAAAACCAAAATTGTTATAAAGAAAAAAGGTTAACATTGATAGGGGTGCTTTTTCATATGACTGTATATTCCTGCAGAAAGAATGTTACAGTATACTATCATGGCGCAGCAGTCTATTGGCTGAAAAACAGTAGAGATCTGTGGGAGTATGTGATGGAGCATGTGTGTCCACTAGAACCCATCTCATTAGGTGGACAGGTACTTTAAACACCAGGTAGCACCACAACTATGAGTTCAAATGTCCTGTAACCATCAGTTAGGCCGGGGTCACACTTGCGTGTGACTCATGCGAGAATCGGATCGCACTGCACGGACCGGCCGCCTTCGCTTCTGCCAGGAGCGGCTCCGCTGTATGTATTTCTATGATGTTGACCCGCTCCTGTCAGGAGAGCTGCGGCCGGTCCGGGCAGTGTGATCCGATTCTCGCACGAGTCACATGCAAGTGTGACCCCGGCCTTAGAACGGATCCTGTAGAGAGCCATTGGACAAAAAGTTGTGCAAACACAACTTTGTCTGTTGCTCTGCCGGATCCGTATTTAAACATAAGTGTCTACGGAGAACAGATCCGTTATGGATTACTATTTAGTCATCTGTTTTTCTTGCATTTGTAATGGGTCTGTTTTCTTACCGGATCCATTACAAATGGAAGATAAATAGCAATACGTTAATGGATCTATGCTCCATAGACTCCCATGTTTAAAAAAAAAAACAAAAAAAAAAAAAGCTCTCTGCAGGATCTGTTCTAGCGGATGATTACAGGACATGTGAAGTCTGCCTAAGTGAATACTGGGATGTGTGCAATATAAATTATATTCATAGAGGATCTGTCAATTAACCTAAACATTTTTTTTTTTTTAATGTCTGCCTGATAAAAATTCCACTGTTCCTATGAATCCGGTGAGGGGTTGTTTTTTTTTTTTTTTTAGGACTTTTTCCTCTCCTTCCCGGAGATATGACACCCCTCTTCCTTTATGTAAATCTAGTCTGATAACCAAGTGGGAGTGGTCCTCACCTCTTCTCTCTGGGCATCTTTATGTAAGACCAAGCCCCGTTGACAAAAAAAGACAAATTATGCACAGGAAAAAGAGGTTATATCGCTGTAACACAGAAGCAAAAACAAAGCAAAAACAGGAGAACAGCAGCATTTACACCAGTTAAAAATATAGATAGATATTAGGATGGATGGATGGATGGATGGATGGATGGATGGATCTGTAAAATATATTAGGCAAATAAAAAAAAATAACAAAAAAAGTGAGGTCCCCTTCCTTTTTGATAACAAGCAAAGGTAAAGCAGACAGGTGAAGGCTGGGAAGGTCCATGGTTATTGGGACCTCCTCAGCCTAAAAATACCAGCCCTCAGCTGATCCGGAAGTGGAGCATCCATTGTGGTGGCAACCTGCGAGGGAGGAGAAGGGGAACGTGTGTACATTATATCACCTCACCTTATAAATCAGAGATCATACTTGCTCTCGGATTTCCACACATTGGTGTTTTTTATGTTATGTACAAGGAAGGAGAAAATGAGTACTTGCTTATCTAACCACCCTCTGGGCCTAATTAGATGTTTATCAATGTTGAAATAGTGTCGGCAAATACATTGCGTCTCAGACACAAACATCAATCATGTTTCTACATTATCATTGTCCCTATTTTGTTTGAGAAATTCACCGACGCTTGTCTGGTCCTGAGCGCCAGTCGTAGGAATTGTGATCATCACTACCGATGAGGTCTAAGTTTCTGACAGATGAACCGGTCACAAATCTTACACTGTTCACTATATATCTTTTATTATATTTGTGGATGAAGTAGAAAAAATTGTTCGCCCTTTATTTCAGCATTTTTGAAAACACAAACTCTTGTTGATACCTATATTTGGGGTATATATGGGTCACTTACTAAGCAGCTTGCTGTAGTTTCAGCACAATCAGTATTTTATCAGCAAGAGATTATCAGTGTAAAACTAGGTGTTATGAGGCAGACAGTCAAGCTAGTTTGTGTAACCCCGCCCACATCACTGACTGGCAGCATGTGGACAATGTATAGTTTACACATGAAGCTGCCAATCAGTGGTGTGGTCAGAGTTATACACCTCAGCATTCATTGCACTGCACAGAAAACAGGGATTTTATTAAAACTGCACCAAGCAGCCCAGTAAGTGACACATCCCTGAAATCAGACTTTCTGTCCCTACATTATGCTGCTCTCAGTTAAAGCACCACTCCAACTTTTTATTTTTTTTTATTGCACCTCTAAAGTGGTGCTTTAAATGAATGTCCCCTACCCCCTGTTTTATACCAACCTTCATCTTCTATCAACGCTCCAGTCGGCCTCCAGCAATTTGAGACCTGCCGGCACGCTCCAATGTTTCATGGAGCACGCACGCACACGCACACGCACACACACACACACACACACACACACACACACACACTATGACACAAAAGTGAGTACACCCCTCATTTTTGTAAATATTTTATTATATTTTTTCATGGGACCACACTGAAGATCTGACACCATGATACAATGTACAGTGTCAGCTTGCATAACTGTGTAAATCTAGTGTCATCTAAATAGCTCAACACACACACCAATTAATGTCTAAACCGCTGGCAACAAAAAGGAGTACACCCTTTATGAAAATGTCAATATTTTGTGGGGCTACTATTATTGTCCAGCACTGCCTTAACTCTCTTGGGCATTGAGTTCACTAACGTTTTACATGAGCCGCTGGATCCTCTCCCATCTTTCATGATAACATCACGGAGCTGGTGAATGTTGGAGACCTTGTGCTTCTCCACCTCAAGTTTGAGGAGGCCCCACAGATGCTCAGTAGGGTTTAGGTCTGGAGATGCTTGTCTAGTCCAGCACCTTTACCCTCAGTTTGTTTAGTTAAGCAGTGGTTGTTTTGGAGGAGTGTGTGGGGAAGTTATGTTGGAATACTACCCTGCAGCCCAGTTTCCATAGGGAGGAGATGATGCTCTGATTCAATATGTCACATTACATGGAATTCATGGTTCCCTCAATGAACTGCAGCCCCCATACCCAGCAGCACTCACGCAGCCCCAAATCATGACATTTCCACCACCATGCCTGACTGTAGGCAGGACACACGTCTTTGTACTCCTCACCTGCTTGCAACCACATCTGAACCAAATATGTTTATCTTGGTCTCATCACAGGATATGGCTCCAGTAATCCCTGTCCTCAGTCTGCTTGTCTTCAGAAAACTGCGGGCATGCTTGTGAACAATCTTTAGAAGAGGCTTCCTTCTAGGATGACCGCTCTGTAGACCACTTTGATGCAGTATACGGTGTATTGTCTGAGCACTGACAGGCGGACCCCCCCTGTCCGTAACCTCTGCAGCAATATGCTGCCAGCACTTGCCAGTCTATTTTGAAAAGACAACCTTTGGATATGACACTGAGCACATCCACTTAGCGACTGTGTTCAACCATGGTGAGGCTTGTCCTGGGTGGATCCTGTCTTGTTAAGCCGCTGTATGGTCTTGGCCACCTTGCGGCAACTCTGTTTCAGGGTGCTGGCAATCTTCTTATAGCCTCGACCATCTTTATTTAGAGCAACAATTCTTTTTTTCAGATCCTCAGAGAATTCTTAGTCATGCTGAACTTCCAGTGACCAGTATGAGAGAGTGTGTGAGCGATAACACCAAATGTAACACACCTGCTCCCCATTCACACCTGAAACCTTGTAACACTAAAACACTAATGAGTCACATGACACCGGGGAGGGAAAATGGCTAATTGGGCATCACTTAGGGGTGTACTCACTTTTATTGCCAGCCATTTAAATGTTATTGGCTGTGTGTTGAGTTGCTAGCTGTGTTATATCTACATTGTTGTCCCATGAAAAGATATAAAATATCTACAAAAATGTGAGTGGTGTACTCACTCTTGTGATATACTGTATAAACACACTTTTTAATAAATATATATATATTTTTTTATTTTTTTTTACATACAGTAGGTTTATGGAATCTTTGAACCATGCATACCTTGAACTTTATTATTAGGTGTCGAGAGTTAATATTGAGCTTGGGCCAGGCATTGAGTCACAAGCATTAATTTTTATGCAAAAATGTATCAAAAATTATCCTTTGACACAAAACTCCATGAATGTGCCTGTAAATATAATATGTGGGTGTATTTTTTTTTTCTTTCTTTCAAGCTTTACGTCCAATGTAACAGTGAAGTTTGCAGTGTTCACATGACAATGTTATATGAGCCCTGGTAAACACCACGGTCACCGGTGAAATAATGCCGGACTGGGGGAGATATTTTATATATATATATATATATATATATATATATATATATATATATATATATATATATCTAATAAAATATATGATATGGCGGATGTTGGCATTGAAGTTAACGTCCAATAGTGGACAACCCCTTCGATTATTTTTTTTTTTATGATTCTATCTGTACATGCTAAAAGAAATTGTCATGAAAAAGTATAAAAATATTTAGAAACCCCCGGCAACAATAAAAAAAAAAAAAACAGGTAAAAATATGGTATAATAGAAAGACTGATAAATGGAATAATTGGTGAAATATGTAGAAAGCGGTAAATATACCATCATGGATCTTTAGTTACTATATATGTATACAAGAGTGTAAGGAACAAAGGGCCAATCTACCATCAGTTATGTTATCGTCCGGTGCCACACGTTGCCCCTTTATCAATTGGAAGAATAAGCCCAACTCCAAAGACGTTTTCTTTGTAGTATGAGGGATAAAAAGCCTTTAGAAGTGGAACTAGTCTGCTCTTCAGACGCAATGTAACAGAAGTAGAGCGATAGAATTGGGAATTTAATAGCTACGTTTTGGGTCACTCGGCACTGACCCGTACTCAAGCTTCCCCCCCAAGCAATTATACTATTCTCTGATGTTGGCCGGCTACCGCAGATAGATCTACATAACGATTACTACCTGGTACAAAGCCTGAGTAAATTCAATAAAGTCAAGTCATATCTGTAGCCTGCTCTCTCCCAGAAGGAAGGATCCTCCAATGAAAAGTTGCTTGGTTGACATGAAAAGAATAATGGTTTCAAGGTCTTGTTCTATGGTGAAGCTGAACATGTAACAGTACCACTATTGTGGAGTTGAAGTATGCTGGTACTATTGTTCTCGGTTTTTCGTCGTTCCAGCATATAGTTAGATTAATTGTATTATTTATCAGTTGGTTGGCTGCCCAGGAAATGTCTTTCAGTTCACATCCACATCTCATTCTCTTAAAGAGGTTGTCCACTACTACTTTTACATTGATGGCCTATCCTTTCCCTTAGTAAGCTTTAATTATTTTTTTTTTTAGCGTCTCTTTAAAGAGGTTGCTTACTACTTTTTCATTGATGGTCTATCCCTTAGGATAGGTGATCGGGGTCTGATTGGGTGGAGTCTGACACCCTGCACCCCGCTGATCCGCTGTTGTCAGTGCCGGTGGCGGCAGCAACAGACGGCCAGAAATGCTCACTTCCAGACCTGTCCCATTAACTGATAGCATCTTTCTCATATAAATTTGAACAGTACGCGGATGTGCAGTACCCGGCTGCCATCAGTTGACGGGGCAACTACGGAAATTAGCATTTCTGTCCACAAGGGGATGCCGCCAGCACCAAAACCACCCTCACCGATCAGACTGTGATGACATATCCTAAGTATAGGCCATCAATGTAAAAGTAGTGGACAACCTCTTTAAGGAGATGGTGAAATAAAAAAATATGAAACTTCGCAATATTAAGTCATTTGACCATTGAATGCTCAATATCAACAATCCGTTAACAGTCATACTTCATACAGCAGCATTTTGGGTGTAGGCACTATGTCAAGCACAGGGCGGAAAGTGGAGTTGAGGTCCCAGGACTGTGCCCATTATCTGTAGGTCAATAAACATTTAGGTTTAAAACTAAAAAAAAAACAAAAAAAAAAACACATATCAAAACAAACCAACAACTCTATAATAATACGTGCGGAACCAATATAGTAGCAGTTCCAGTCTATTCCATTCTACCTCTTGTTTCACGGACAAACTTCTATCAGAACAGTTGAACATCAACCATGTATACCTAAATTCACAGTAAATATACATATGTATAATTATACATATGTATAATTATATATATATATATAATTATACATATATATATATATATATATAATTATACATATATATATATATATATTATATATATACACACACACAATATTTTATATATATATATATATATATATATATATATATATATATATATACACACACACATACACATATACATGTATATACATATGCATATAGAGAGAGATTTTCTATATTTATATATTTATGTATTTCTCTGCATGGCATACTTATTCTGTGGTCCGTGCCATTTATTCCTACTGTATTTCTCCAAAATTAAGATTTACCCTGAAAATAAAAATAGCATAATTTTACAGAATTTTTGGAGTACGCTTGAAATATAAGTCCTAGTCCAAAAATAAGCCCTAGTTAGTCAGGGCCGATATTAGGGGGGAGTCAAACTTCACAATTTGTCAGGATCTGCCACTCTCTTACGGACCCTAGCATTTACATTCCAAAGTTAAAATTGTCTAAAGGACCTTTAGTGACTTTCCAGTCATGTGACCATGATATAACACAAATGTCTCTTAATTGCAGGAGTCTAAAAGAAATGATCAGGAGAAATTGGGCAATTTCATAGGGCCCCCATTCTTCTACTTTCCTCTGCATTTCTATACTGATGATAGGACTGCTTAAGGAGCTTTGTGACATCGCGGTCATGTGACTATGTTGTCACCAAAGGTCTCAAAGGGAATCTGTCACCAGGTTTTTGCTACTTCATCTGAGATGTTGTTGGAAAAGATTCTGAAACTAACCAGGTTTCAGCCATTCTGACTTTATCTCAGAATTGAGTGTTGCAGAGCTGGGAGCTGTCCCCGCCCACACCAGGCTACCGATAGAAGATTGACATCTCACAGTCAATGCACAATCACAACAGGGAGCATGGTGGAGGAATGGAGTCACATCAATGTTAATCACAGAACAATAAACCCTTTAGTATGAATAAACAGTAGCTGGCACACAGATAAGAGAAGCACAGATGTTTCTACTTTTTTAACCCTGTTTAAGGCTATGTGCAAACGCTGCGTTTTTTTGACGCTGCGTTTTTGGCCGCTAAAAACGCACGAAAACGCACCCGCGGCAAAAAACGCATGCGTTTTTACCGCGATTTGGCTGCGTTTTTGATCTCTGTGTTTTTCCAATGCATTGCGTGAGGGAAAAGCGCAGAAAAACGCAGGAAAGAATTGACATGTCCATTTTTTTTTTAAGCTCAAAAACGCAGCTTAAAAAAAAAAAAAAAAAGTTGTGTGCGGACAGCAAAAATGAAAACTCAGACTTTGCTGGGGAAGAAAAGTCATGCAGTTTTGAGGCCAAAAACGCACCAGAAAAACGCGCGAAAAATGCACTGTGTGCACATAGCCTAATACTGTCCTCAGCTTACATTGCAAAACCCTGGTGACAGATT
Organism: Anomaloglossus baeobatrachus; assembly: GCF_048569485.1. NCBI lineage: Eukaryota > Metazoa > Chordata > Amphibia > Anura > Aromobatidae > Anomaloglossus > Anomaloglossus baeobatrachus. Next base: position 42,991,138 of record NC_134357.1, on the reverse strand, counting down.
CCCTTTAATTGCAAGAGTCTAAAGCTGAAGAGGAGACAGGCTGCTATGTGGTGTGTGTGTGTGTAGACAGACAGACAGACAGACAGACAGACAGACAGACGGCATAGAGAGTTATATTGATGTTCCTGAATGCAATATTACTATATTTACATACGGTAAATATTAATTTTTTTTCTTTTTTCCTTCAAGAATAAATGTGGATTGATGTTTAGAATAAGAAGACCCGGTCTTATTTTTAGAGAACCTGGTGTCATAGGGGTCTCTCTGTTAGGTTATCCACTAAACCCATCTTTGAGTTTATTGTGTCATATAAATTGAAGTTTACTAAACTTAAATTTAATAAAAGCTGCATTTTATTCATTGCTGCATCTACTTACTATAGTGTTGGTTTGTAATCTGTGTTTGTGCTCTGACATTTCTAAAGCCTTGTTCACACACTGCCTTTTTCTTTGCGTTTTTGCTGCAAAAATTTCTTGAGAAAATGGTTGTAATCTTTCTGCAGACATTTCCCAGCAAAACCTATGAAAAAAAAAAAAAAAAATAGCTGTGCGCACACTTCTAATGTGCAGGTCACTTCTTTTCTGCAGGTACCTGCGTTTTTTGCCATAGATAATGTTAAAAAAAAAAAAAACAAAACCGCAGGTACCAACCTGTGGAAAAACCGCATCAAAAACGCGCTAAAACCGCATGCGGTTTTCGGTGCGTTGTTGGTGCGTTTTTTGACTGCAAGTGCGCTAATCTTTCAGACTCAAGAAATTTCTTGAGAAAAATCCTTTTTCTAGTGTGAACAGAGCCTTACTCTGTCTCCTTTTGCAGTCTTGCTTTTATTTATTTATTTTTGTTAATATTTATAGTGGCAACACAACTGAGAACATTTATTAATTTATAGTGGACGATTCCTTTAAAGAGAACCTGTCATGAGGTTACAATTGGCCAGTTCTTGCTCTTATTTTAGTCCTGTTGCTCAGGAGTCTTCAGTTCTTTGTTTATCCATGGTTACATGGCCTTTTAAATTAGTGATAACTTTGATCGGTTTTACCATGTAGTTATGCAGAGCTGCCTAAATACATACCCTAGACCAGTGGTTCCCAAACTCCAGTCCTCACGACCCCCATCAGGTCATATTTCCAGCATTTCCTTAATATTGCACAGGTGATGCCTTGATAATGATTCCATCACCTGTGCAATAGTAAGGAAATCCTGAAAATATGACTTGTTGGGGGGCCGTGAGGACTGGAGTTTGGGAAACACTGCCCTAGATGATCCTGTAAATCTTGCCCTTTGGGAAAACACCATAAAATTTTGGACTAAATTAAAAGGGCCTTACCTCTGGAGCCATATGGCGAATTTAAATAAATAAATAAATAAATAAATTAAAATAAAATTTAATACTCAGGGAAGGAAATAAAATCAACGCAAAATCTGGACACATTTGACCTGGTGACAGGAACATTTGAAGAGGACTTTTTACCAGTTAGGCTAGGTTCGCACACTGCGTCTTTTTGACGCAGCGTTTTTGGCCGCTAAAAACGCACAAAAACGCACCTGCGTCGAAAAAACGCATCAAAAAACGCATGCGTTTTTGCCGCGATTTGGTGCGTTTTTGGGTGCGTTTTTGATCTCTGCGTTTTGCTGCGTTTTTCAAATGCATTGCATGGGCGGAAAACGCAGAAAAACGCAGGAAAGAACTGACATTTTTTTTTTAACTCAAAAACGCAGGTAAAATAAACAGATGTGTGCGGACAGCAAAAATGAAAACTCATAGACTTTGCTGGGGAAGCAAAGTCCTGCAGTTTTGAGGCCAAAAACGCACCCGAAAAACGTGCAAAAACGCCGCGAAAAATGCACTGTGCGCACATAGCCTTACACTGGCCACATTATGAAATCGTGTCTCAGAGCTGAATACCATGTAATTATCTCGGCTGCAGAGATATTAGATTGTGAAGTTTATATGTTAAGTTTAGGCTACTTTCACATTGCACCTTTATATACGTTCGCTGGTCCCGTCGGGGCATCCGTCCGATCCGCCCCCTCCCCCATCCCGCAAAATGTGCTTCGGACGCATGCGCCAACAGGGCCAGTGACTATAATGGAGCAGACTCCGGTAGTGTGTGCTCTTGTCTTGCACCATTTTTGCACATAAACGTTTTCTGCAGGCGGACACCAAAACAGAGTCGATCACATATATGCCCGAAAATGGTGCAACACAGAGCACACGCTACTGGAGTCTGCTCCATTATAGTCACTGGCCCTGTCGGCGCATGCGTTCGAAGCACATTTTGCGGGATGGGGGAGGGGCAGTTTGGACGGATGCCCTGATGGGACCAGCGAACGTATATAAAAGGTGCAATGTGAAAGGGAGATTCTTCATCGAGTTCCCCTGCATGAAGTTGTCCAATCATAAGGAAAAGGCGTCAAACAGGAGGAAAAAAACCAAAACAAACACACCCAGAGAAGCTTAGAAGTGGCTCTCTCGGTGTGATATGATGGTAAGACATATAATGCCATAATGTCACACAGCTCGTCTCTCCTCATCTGATCACACAGGTTTCCCTACTGCCAAGCACCTAGTGTGATTACAGCAGAGCTGTGGGTCATTACAAACACTTTTCTGCATCTATTCCAAACATTTACCCTGATGGGTGACACATATCCAGAGTTGTGTGTGACTTGCTGCAGCTCTTATCTCACAGCACTGTCAGATCTGCCCATAAGCCCGCTTTACACGCTGCAATGTATCTTACAATGTGTCGGCGGGGCCACGTCGTAAGTGACGCACATCCGGCATCGTAAGGTACATTGCAGTGTGTGACAGCTATGTGCGATTGCGATTGAACGGTAAAGCGTTCATCGCATGCACGTTGTTCATTCCTCATGAATTGCACGTCAGATTGTTCATCGTACCCGGGGTAGCGCACATCGCAGTGTGTGACACCCCGGGAACGATGAACAGATCTTACCTGCGTCCTGCGGCTCCCGGCCAGCAATGCGGAAGGAAGGAGGTGGGCGGGATATTTATATCCTGCTCATCTCCGCCCCTCCGCTTCTATTGGCCGGCTGCCGCGTGACGTCGATGTGACGCCGAACGTCCCTCCCACTCCAGGAAGTGGATGTTCGCCGCCCACATCGAGGTCTTATGGACGGGTAAGTACGAGTGACGGGGGTGAATCGTCTGTGCGGCACATTCAACAAATTGAACGTGCGACACATACGATGGGGGCGGTTACGATCGCATACGATATCGTATGCAGAATCGTAACGTGTAAAGCAGGCTTTACTCTGTCAGTACTGTGAGAGGAGAGCTGCAGTGCCGCACATACATCACTTTGTATCTAGTGCTTTGATAGTTGACGTAAATCCACAGATGAATCTGTAATGACACAAAAGTTTGCCCTCCTCCTGTATGTAATAAGAGTAGATGGCGGCAGTGAGATCTGTGTGACCCGAGGAGAAGAGCAGAGCTGTGCAGCATTCCGCTTTTCTACTTATTTTCTGGACACTCTTTTTTCTTTCCTGCATCACGCTGCCTGCTTAGGATTAGTATTAGCTATTGGATTTTTCATGTCAGTATTCACACAGCAGTTTCTGCTTTGCATTTATTCCCCTTGCACTGTCGCTGGTGTGCAGCCCTCCTCTTTATATAATGCTTATGATTAGCTGACGTCATGCATGGAAAAATGGAAATGCTCTCAAAGAAGGATATATATATATATATATATATAATATATATATATATAATATATATATATATATATATATATTATGTTATATTATATTAGATTAGATTATATATGTTATATTAGATTAGATTAGATTATATATGTTATATTAGATTAGATTGGATTATATATGTTATATCAGATTAGATTATATGTGTTATATTAGATTAGATTATATATATATATATATATATATATATATATATATATATATATATATATATATATATATATATATATATATATATATATATATATATATATATCTCCCATCACCCTCTTATAATATAAACTAACAATCATTTTACAAGTGAATAACTCCCCAATGGAGAAGAGAGATTCACAAAAAAAAAATAAAAAATATGTTGTTATCCCACTCTGCAGCCGTTATTCCTTCATTTGGCTAATGTAATATGCTAAAATTGGGGAACGGTCGTCTTTAAAGAGCCAGAATCGGCGGCTGCACAGCTCTGATGCTGTTGTGTCAGCAGGTGCCTGCCCGGTGACAGGCAAAGCTGACAGCTATCCTCACCTAGCCTTTCATTGAGAATAAGACAGGTACATGATACCTGGTGACTATGCAAGCACCTTGGCAGATATCGACCGACGAAAGGTCATTGATGCCACTCACCTGAATCTGTAGCACTGAGTGGTGCTCAGAACCCTTTACATGCCACTCTCCTCTATCGCACTCTGCAATGACCATTGGTCATATCCATTGCACAGAGACTTTTTCCCTGCTATACCATATGACTGATACAGAGGTACTAAACAATATAATGTCTGCGGCTTTTTAACTTGAAGAAACTGTCACCAGGTTTTTGTTATTCCATCTGAGAGCACCATGATGCTAGGACAGATATCCGGATTCCAGCGATCTGTCACTTACTAGGCTGCTTGCAGAAGTTTTGATAAAATCACAGTTTTCTCTGCTGGACATCTACTAGTTCTCGGAATGCTGAGCGCCGTATAACCCCGCCCACACCCCCAGATGGCGTATAACCCCGCCCACACCCCCAGATGGCGTATAACCCCGCCCACACCCCCAGATGGCGTATAACCCCGCCCACACCCCCAGATGGCGTATAACCCCGCCCACACCCCCAGATGGCGTATAACCCCGCCCACACCCCCAGATGGCGTATAACCCCGCCCACACCCCCAGATGGCGTATAACCCCGCCCACACCCCCAGATGGCGTATAACCCCGCCCACACCCCCGATGGCGTATAACCCCGCCCACACCCCCGATGGCGTATAACCCCGCCCACACCTCTGATGGCGTATAACCCCGCCCACACCCCTGATGGCGTATAACCCCGCCCACACCCCTGATTGGTAGCTTTCTCTGCCCACTCTGCATAGGCAGAAAGCTACCAAATCAGTGGTGGGGGCGTGGCTGGACTATCTGGCAACAGAGTTACTAGTCCTCTGATGATAATCTCCTGCTGATAAAACAATTATTTTATAGAAACTACAGCAAGAAACTCAGTAAGTGACATATGGTTGGAATCTGGGGCTCTGTCTCTACATTATGAAGTTCTCAGAATAGGTGTCAAAAACCCAGTGACCTATTTTCTTTAAATTTACACTAATGAAAAATATATAAATGCTCATAAAGGACAAGAGCAAAATCAGCAACATCAGCATTTGCAAACTTGCTTTCTGATTGTGAGTCAATGGTTTGATTTACCTGTGTCCGTATTTCTATTTTATGTCTAGGCTATCATATCGGACGGGCCAAGATACAGCAAACTGTGACACGTGTAGGAAAAGCGCATGTATCATATACAGGTAAAACGTCATTATTTTACTAATTAAGCATGCAGATGTACATACATGCAAAACATCGCCAGTCCAAATTGACATTTATAACCTCGCCCCTGGTGGGGATGGGGGGGGAATTTGGTTAGTCCAATATATAAAAATAATTTCTATGGACAGGAGCTGACATTAGTAGAACTATAAGACTATGCACACGGTGAGTTATTTTTATGCAGGTTTTGATGCTTTTTTTTTTGCAAAATCGGCACCAAAATCTGCATACGTATCCTAAAGCCAGCAAAGTATCCCAGCGCACGGCGAAAGGGAAGGGAAACCCTGTGTCTAGGGAAAAAGAAGATTGTGACCCCAGACCAAACCTACTGATGGTCCTTGGGGTCCCTCACCATCCTAGATAGGTTCTGCACCTATGCGTCGAGCCAGATACCTGACCCTAGATATCCCTAGTGCTCGGCCCTAAATAGGGAATAGATGGGATGAGCTCTTCGTCAACCCCACTAAATACTACAGAAGACACAAGGAGGACACACAGGGGGAAAAGCATGAACTACCTTTCACTAGATGACTCAGGTACAAGTTCAGCAGAGTTTTCAGGAACAATACCACAGAGGAGTACAAGCCACCTGCTTGCAACCAGAGCTTGAAGGAACTGAAAATATCACCAGCACCAGTCCCTGGAAGGAAGGAGTATTTAAGCACCAAAATAATGCTGATTATCAACAACTGGGTGGAAGGCGAGCTCCTGCTGGGTCCAAAAAGGAGAAATGAATCCAGCAGGAAAGCTACCTATACCAATGAATACTGACAGCAGGAACAATGGAGTGTAAGGGAGCACTCTGCGCAGTCAGACGCTGTGACCTTCAACGGCCAGAACTGTCACCCGTGACACATAGTCTGAGATTTCTGAAGTGCTGAGCACACATTGCTTTTTTTTCGCTTTTGGTGCAGAAAAAAATCTGCAGCATGTCAATTGTTGGGGTGTATATTCCTGTGTTTTTTATTCATTGACTTCATAAAAAAGCACCAAAAATGCATACGTTTATTTCTGCCAGAAGGTGCAGATTTCACGCATTTCTGCATCAAATCTGCAGGGTGTGCACATACCCTTCATGTCTGGTTGGGGACCATTGATAAGGGCCATTAATATGTTTTGCCGTCATTTTGCGATTGTTGGTTTCGGGTGGAAATTAAGGATCACGAAAACGCCAAAGAAAAGTTAAAGCCGCGCAAAAAAAATTCGGCAAGACCAGTTACCTTGAATTACAAAGAACATGTCATCCGGAATTTGCTTTTGAAAGGGAAATGAGGAAACATGGATTATTCGGAGAGGGAAATGTATCCATACAAGTAGGGATTTCAGATTACTGTCATCAGACACAATCATGTGCCCTGAGACTTAAATATGTGGCACAGCCTGACTGCCAACGAGCACAGCCCCATCTGTTATGTAACAGCTGACGGAAGAGGAAAGCATATATATTCACATATTTCTGGCACAGACACTTTTAAATGGCTTATTTTTTTTTAATATTATCAAGTCTGTTAATGAGAATAAATGCGCAAAAACAAACAAACAGCGCAGATTTATTACCGGTATAATATGTATATAATTGTCGGATCTGGCCCAGGAAACCCGGCCGACGGCAGCCACAGCTTCACTGCCTTTGTATTATATAACAATGAAGACGAATTTACATCGGAAGATTAGGTTAAAATCCAGTTAAGTGATGCGATACTAAAAACTGGATAATTCAGATTTTTTTTTTGCTTTAATGCATGTATTTTGGGCTAAAAAGAAAAAAAAATTGCAGACGGGTTTCATTTACATTTTTGCACCATTTGGCTTTATACATTTTTTCTGCCTGCAGAACGAGTAAACTGAGAATCAGTCAATGAGCTTAGGGTACTTTCACACTTGCGTTGAACGGTATCCGTTGCATTGCGTTGTGTAACAGATGCAACGGATGTGTTGCATATAGTGGCACAACGGATGCAACGGATGCTGCAAAACAACGCAATTCGTTTTGATTTTTTTTTTTTTTTTTTTACAGTTTTACCAGCGGCAGACTATTGTAAACGATCAGCTGATCGCTCCAAGTAGCCAGCCGCCGGGTGATCAGCTGATCGCTCCCAGTAGCCGGCCGCCGGGTGATCAGCTGATCGCTCCCAGTAGCCGGCCGCCGGGTGATCAGCTGATCGCTCCCAGTAGCCGGCCGCCGGGTGATCAGCTGATCGCTCCCAGTAGCCGGCCACCGGGTGATCAGCTGATCGCTCCCAGTAGCCAGCCGCCGGGTGATCAGCTGATCGCTCCCTGCAGCCGGCCGCCGGGTGATCAGCTGAGCGCTGTCACTTGCCGGCGCCCGGGCATGCCGGCGGGCGGGCGCTCAGCTGAGCGCTGTCACTTGCCGGCGCCCGGGCATGCCGGCGGGCGGGCGCTCAGGTGAGCGCTGTCACTTGCCGGCGCCCGGGCATGCCGGCGGGCGGGCGCTCAGCCGAGCGCTGTGACTTGCCGGCGCCCGGGCATGCCAGTGGCCGGTCGCTCAGCTGAGCGCTGTCGCTTGCCGACGGCCGGGCGCTCAGCTGAACGTTCGGCCACCGCGAGCCAAAATAAAGTTTGATTTAAAAAAAAAAAAAAAGAGCATGCGCAGTGGAATCCAGAGGATTCCGCTGCTCAAAATAACGTTACATGCTGTGTTCCTCCCGCTGGGCAGAAGCAACGGAGCGTCACCCAGCGGAAGCAACGCAGGTCCTTTTGGTACAATCCGTCACCCATACAAGTCTATGGGAAACAGCGGAATCCGTTAACGGAAGGAAATAAACGCAAGTGTGAAAGTACCCTTATTCTGACAGGGTCTTTACATTTTTGCACCATTTGGCTTTATACATTTTTTCTGCCTGCAGAACGAGTAAACTGAGAATCAGGCAGTAAGCTTATTCTGACAGGGTCTTTACATTTTTGCACCATTTGCCTTTTTAGGCCATGTGCGCACGCTGCAGATTTACCGCAGATTTTGCCACGGATTTGCTGCAGAAAACGTCAACCATTGCTGCAGTCATTCCTCAGCAAAATCTATGGGTATAAAAAAATGCTGTGCGCACACTGCGTTTTTTTTATATCCGCAGATTTTCCGCTGCGGAATTAATGAGCATGTCACTTCTTTTCCGCAGGTACCTGCGTGTTTTTTTGCCATAGATAATGGTAAAAATCAGCAGGGACCAACTTGCGGAAAATCCGTGGTAAATCCGCGTCAAATCTGCACCAAACCGCGGTAACGCTATGTGTCCACGCTGCGGAAAATGCGTGGAATTTGCCGCGGATTTTTCGCGGAAATTCCGCGGATTTTTCAACAATCTGCAGCACAGCTACTCCCAAGCCATTTCTACGGCATTTGGGAACTGCTGTGGCCACGCTGCGGATTTTTCCGCAGCGGAAAGAATGCGGAGTTCCCTGCGGAAAAATCAGCAGCATGGGAATTATTCCTGCGGACTTCTCCGCAGGGTCCCATATACTTACCTGCCTTGATAGAAGACAACGATGTCACTTTCTCCGTCCGGTGTACAGGAGCGCGGTCGATCCAGGTACAGGAAGGAAGAGGTGGGCGGGGCCTGCACGAGCTCCGGTCATGTGACAGCCGGAGCTAGTGCAGGCCCGCCCACCTTCTCCAGCACAGTGCACCAGACGCTGACAGAGTGACCCGGCCGCCGGAAAGCGAGGTGCTGCATGATTGAGGTAAGTAATATGAACGCCCCGATCACTGCAGCACTTGTTCTGCATTGAGGATGCAGTGCCGAAGCCATGGTACTGTAGCCTCAATGCAGAATGTCCGCACCATATCCGCAGGACATTCCGCTGTACATCCGCAGCATGGAAACAGACAGACGTTTTGCTGCAGTTTTCTGGGAGCACCTGCGAAATGTCTTGCGGATATAACCGCAGAACACTGTCCCCGTGGGCACATAGCCTAAAACTGCATGCAGATTTCGTTGCGGTTTTGGTGCGGTTTTTTATCGCGGAGGCGGGATTCTTTAAGAGGGTCCAGATTTTCCTTAAGAAAGTCACTTTGAGTATCTGAACAAGCACACCCTGGACAGTGAGAGCCATGATTAGGAAACCTACTCTGAAAGCTGTGGGCTGGTGATTTTGCATGAAGTTGAGATGTATAGAGAAGGAGATGATCAGCGAATTCTCATAGATGTACAGAGGTAGCTAGCAGTTAACCCCTGTGCTAGAATGTAACTACAATGCACACTGGGCTGGGGTGTGGCAGGTCAAGCTGCATGAAAACCAGCTGTACACTATGAAAGATAAAAGTTGTTATTGCAAGAGAATGACAGCAGATAGCAAAAGCAAGTAAATTGCAAACTTGCTTATTTTCATATTGTGTAACTAATTAAAATAATTAACTAACTATCTGGAAAGAAACTTCATTAAAATAAAAGATGATTTAGCCTAACAGCTTAACGTTGGACAAAAAAAATAAATAAATAAATAAAAGTCTAGGCTTTTATGTGTGGGGCAAATTGTAATACACACTGAAAGTTACAAAGGGGCTGTTAAACCAAATGCCAATGTACTGTGGTAGCTGCAATGCTAGGAATTAACCCATGTGCTAGAATGTAACTACAATGGACACTGGGCTGGGGTGTGGCAGATCAAGCTCCATGGAAACCAACTGTACACTATGAAAGATAAAAGATGTTTTTGCAGTAGAATGACAGCAGATAGCAAAAACAAGTCAATTGCAAACTTGCTTGTTTGTTTTCATGCTGATTAATTAAAAGCAATTTACTAACTGGAAAAACGTCTTTATAAAAAAAAAAAACAATAAAAAAAAAAAAAAGATGATTTAGCCTAACCCCTTAACGCTGGAGAAAATAAATAAATAAGTCTAGTCTTCTGTATGGGGCTAAATGTAATACACACTTAAAGTTATAAGGGGTCTGTTAACAGGACCAAAGGGGTCTTGCAACCACACTATAGGCTTCTACCCAAACAGGGATTTTAACAACAATACCACCACAACATTTTCAATCATCGTTAGATGGCATTCAACATTAATAGATGAAACCATTAACCATTTTTATATTTCCATCTACATAGATGAGTCATATTTTTGAACGACCCCATACTGGGGAAAAAGGGAATCAAATTCCAAGTGGTGTAAAATTGTGGGGCAAAAAAGCGATTCCGGCACTGTTTTTTGGGGAATTCTGTTTTTACTACATTCACGGTGCCATAAAATGACTTGGCGATTATTTTTATTTTTATATTTTTAAACCTGACATAGTAAGCCCAATGTCTTGAATGGGTTAACACCTTCACTTATCCTAACAGCTACAGACCCAGCACAAATGTGCATTACTTAAAGGGACTCAGTCAGCAGAGTTCTGCAAGTGTTAAAACAGAGACTTCAGCCATGTGTCCGTTATGTCAGGTTTTTTTTTGTTTTGTTTACCTGCAATGTTAGCTTAAGCCTCTTATCTTTATCATTAGTGGATCTCAGCAGACATGAGTTATTCCACTTCACCCTCTTCTGTGATTTGCAGCTTCTGTCTATGGATATGTACACTGAAAGCATGGTATGGGCAGGGTGAGCTCTCAGAGCTCTGCTATATGCAAAATGTCAAATCTTTCACTGTCTCAGAGGCTGCAGCCACTAATCTAAGGGATATATCATTGGACTCTGGGCATCTTTGCCTACATGATGCTTCTCTCAGATGAGGTAGGAAAAACCTGCTGACAGATTCCCTTTAAGGCTATGTGCGCACTGGAAAATGGAATTTTCTCAAGAAAATTCCACAGGTATTCAAAGATTACCGCACCCGCGGTAAAAAAACGCGGCAAACCGCACCCGAAAACCGCATGCGGTTTGCTGCGGTTTTACCGCGGTATTGTTCGCGGTATTGCCGCGTGCGGGTTGGGATGTGCTTTATTGCATTCAATGCAATAAAGCACATTGAAAAAAAAAAAAAAGTCATTTCACTCTGAGATAGATAGATAGATAAAGAGACAGAAGAATAGATAGAGGGATAGATAGACAGACAGACAGACAGACAGATAGATAGATAGACAGACAGACAGATAGAGGGATAGATAGAGGGATAGATAGATAGATAGATAGATAGATAGATAGATAGATAGAGTACAGATCGCTGCATTTCCCACGGTCGGCAGTGAGTTCACATTACCGGCCGTGGGAAATGACTGGTAATTACCTCTGTTGTCTGCTGCATTCATTCAGCGCTGTGACAGTCGCGGCTGGATGTAAGCAGCGCAGAATGTGGATTATGCTGGAGCTGTGGATTACGCCGGAGCTTTGTTTCGGGAGGGGTTAATAAAATGGTGAACGAGGCTTGTTTGTTTTATTTAAAATAAAGGATTTTTCTGTGTGTGTTTATTCACTTTACTTACGGGTTGATCATGTCAGCTGCCACATAGACGCTGCCATGATCAAGCCTGGAGTTAATGGCGGTGATCCGCCACCATTAACCCCTTGTATTACCCTGACTGCCACTGCTACACGGCGGCAGGAAGAGCCGGGGACACGCCGGTGCTGCCGCATAATGGATGCGACAGTCCCGGGGCAGCTGCGGCTGATATTCTCGGCTGTGGGAGGTGGGAGTGAGGCGGGGGACATTAACCCTGCCCCTCTCCCTCCCCAGCCTGAGAATACCGGGCCGCCGCTGTGTGCTTACCTCGGCTGGAAGGTAAATATACAGCGGAGCCCACGTTCTTTGTTTTCTATATTTCCGTTTGCTTTCTGTGTTCTATGCGTCTGTGATGTCTGTGTGTGTCTGTGTCTGTGATCTGTGTTTGTTAACTCTCTGCTTTGCTTCCTCTTCCTGTAATGACATCATTTCCCTGCAAAACCGCAGACAAGCGATGTACATTACCGGAGGTAAACCGCGAAATACCGCAGGGAATAACGCAGGAAAACGCAGTGAACCGCACAGAATTTGCTGCCTGCGTTATTCCCTGCGGGATTCCACGATTAACATTGGAGTCAATGTAGTGAAATCACGCAGCGACGTGCGGAAAAGAATTGATATGCAATTGTTTTTGCTGCAGGAATCCCGCAGCAAAACATAAAGCTGTCAAATTCCGCATAGTGCGCACAGGATTTTTTTTGCCCATAGGTTTTGCTGGTGATTCACTGCAGAGATGTTATGAACATTTTCTGCAGCGAAACATGCAGCAAAACCGCAAAAAATCCGCGGCAAAATCCGGTAAGTGCGCACATAGCCTTAAATTTCAACAAGAACAGTGCACTACTTCATTTGCCCTGTGGCGGCACTGCAGGGAAATAAAACGCTCTTCAGTTATCCAATGAATTACCTCTGACCTTTGGGACACAAAACAGAGGAAACTTAAGATCAACAAATTAATGATTGGTCAATTCTGGAATGCGGCCTTTCAGTTTATAGAATAGATGGAGCCTTCTATTCAGTCCTATGTTCTCCCTAATTGCCATCCCTCTTCAGTATTCCTGGTATACACAAATTAGGTTAAATGCACATTTACTGCCCATCCAAAAATTTTAAGGGGGGGGGGGGGGGAGGGGCGCGCGCTGGTCTATTTAAAAGAATAGAAACCGAATGAGGAGACTTCAGTTTCTGCTTTTCCTTCCGAATGTGTCCAAATGTGTACGATTGGAACCTATAAATATGGATGGTGTGTACTTTTCAAGTTTTGGTCTTTTAAAAGAAAATTTTGCATTGGCAGGCAGAGCGCTGGGCGTTTGATCTTACATTTAAAGAGAGGGAAAAAAAAAAAAATCAGTGCCATGTGCAGCAATTATTGGGTATTAAATGTCAAAGAAAATGTCTGTGTTGTTGATGACGAGTCTTTCTTTGCTTCCCAAAACGGTGTTAAAAGTTCTACGGCACAGAGAGAACGTGAGGTTATAGAGTATAAAAATAACAAAATAAGAGAAAAACATAAAACGTCAGTGCCAAATCAGGATTAGTATTACATTACACGCTATGATTTTGCTAAAATAATATAAATGAGTTATTTTAAAAATGAACGTAACCATAAATTGGTAAAATGTTATTAGAGTTGTAAAAACAAGTTGACCAAGAAAAAAATGTTTTGTTGCAAAAATACATAAATAAACCTATAATAAAAATATATATATATATATATATATATATATATATATATATATATATACACATACATACATACATATATACACATTATATATATATATATATATATATATATATATATATATATATATATATATATATATATATATATATATATATATATATATATATATATATATATATATACACACAGACATATATATATATATATACACACGGACATACATATACATTATATATATATATATATATATATATATATATATATATATACATATACATATACATATACACACACACACACACACGCACACACACACACACACAGTTTATGACAAAGGTGAGTACACCCCTCCGCTGCGTTACGTATGAACAACACCACTCACGTGAGCATCGCTGTGCTCGGGTACGCTCAGTGCTCAGCCCAGTGCGAGCCACTTGCAGGGTTTGAACAGCTCGCACTAGGGGTAACAACAGCGTGATCGCATATAGTATGCACAAACCAAAAAAAAAAAATAAATGGAAAAACCCCACCTGCCCCCAGAAGTGTCTGGTTTATGGCTAGCCACATGCAGCTAGCATGAGACCCAAACTGCCCAATTAGTGACTTCTTCCATTGGGGTTCAGGTGAAGTCCGATATCTAGACTAAACAGCTGAACTGAACTTACACGGGTCTGCTGATCTCTACCCATTAATCCATATCCTTAGCCTAAGAAAACTCGCAAACAATTTGCTGAAGAATATCAGTCTAAGTTCACACTTCCGTTGTTTTGCATCAGTCACAATCGTTGCCTAGAGGAATTACGGTATCCTGCAAAATATTTTGCAGGAATCCT
>NC_134357.1:42881688-42971688 GCF_048569485.1 Anomaloglossus baeobatrachus | reverse complement strand
ACCGAAGGGGGATCTTGTTAACCTGAGGTTTTCAAGAAGCATATGTTTGGTCAGTATGCAGATATCTACTGTGTGTACCAAAAAGGCCTTTATACTTGCAACTCACTGACAGGAGCAAGGTATAAAAAATAAAAAAAAAAATCACAACATGCCAACTTTTACTAGCAGTTCACTATGCGGGATGTAAAAATCTGGATTAAAATTTGTATTGCCAAATGTGAAGAAAAGGAATCGGAAAATGTGGAAGATTTATTTATTTTTTTTTAATTATTAATATTATTTTGGTTCAGCATAAAACAACAAAAACAAACAATGGCTATAATTTGGGTTTCTTTTATTTAGTTTATGGTATGAACCATGAATTCGAGGAGAAAGTTTATAGCCTTACATAAAAAAAAAATATATATATATATTAAAAAAAAAAAAAAAAAAAAAGGGTCTTTCATCTAACATTTTATTGCAAAATAAAAGCAGGGGGATGAGTGCAATTTTCAGCACATCAAAAAAATCCGGAGAAAGCACAAATTTTCACATGGTCGGAGGCCAATGAAAATCTCAAAGATGTGACTAATTATGAGTTATGCCTTCCCATGCTACCGAATATTTTTTTTTCCTATGTCATTTTCACGCTCACTTTAATATTGCAGAAAAGACATTTAAAAATTAAAAAAAATTGCTCGAGTCGGAGCAACCAGGCATATCCCAAAGTCAGAACATGCCTTTAATCTCATTGTTCGTTGACAGGGTCAAGGATATGGAACGCTTTGTTTTCTTAGATCTAATTTCTAAATGTTTTCGTACCCAAAAAGCTTAAAAAAAAAAAACTATTGAAAATAAAATAAAAATACAAACAATACAAAAAATATATATATAAAAAATAAACCATAACAATACAATTCTGGCTAAAAGTTTCATAACTAATGTTGGAATACTGTTTGGTCTCAACCTTACGATGTTTTATATAAGTATTCAATGCCATACCATTGTAAAAGAAAGCCAAGACTTATTTTATTTCTATTTATTTTTTTCCCGGTTAATTTGGCATTAAGCTTTGTTATAACAGGTCATAGAGATCTACAACTTTTTTCAATAAAAAAATGGTATAATTTAGATAAGTGGAACTTATTATTCTATGTCTGTTTAATTAAAATAATTAAGGAAAAAAAATGTGAATATGGATATTTTCTAGGTAATTTTAAAATAAAACTATTAAAGATTAATTTTTTACTATTTAATGGAAGAAATAGTAAATGAATGAAGGATTGTTACGCTACTTAGTATAGTATAATACAGTTATCATTTTCCCTTAAATGAGGGAGGGGAATGAAATAAAAGAAAATATATATATCTATATTTACAAATCATTTTTGCAATGTATCCTGTATAGCTTAGATCGATGAGAAAGTACAGAATTAATTTTTCTACAATGCTTCCCAGAGTTGTAAAATATCATTGATATTGTTGAAGAATCATTTATCTTTTTGGAAGAAAAAACCCCAAACATCTAGACCATTAAAAGGAACACAATCTAACCATCAAATAGTGATTTCTCGTCTTCTCCTTCTCACAATCCTATCTCGTCCGGAAGGCAAATGGGTTGGGAGAGTAGAGCGCGGGGATCTCGACTAATTCATCCGATACACAGACTAAACATGGCCGAATCAGCAGACGGGGTGACTGCTGTGTCCAGTCTTAAGCCCCCATAGACATTTGATAAGTCAACTATCTTCCCTAAAGGCCACTTTACACAAAGCGGCATCGCTAGCGATGTCGAAGGTGAAAGCACCCGCCCTGTCGGTTGTGCGTCACAGGCAAATCGCTGCCCGTGGCACACAACATCGTTAGTCCCCATCACACATACTTACCTGCCTAGCGACATCGCTGTGGGCAGCGAACCGCTTCCTTTCTAAGGGGGAGGTTCGTTGGGCGTCACAGAGGTGTCACTAGGCGGCCGCCCAATAGAAGCGGAGAGGCGGAGATGAGCAGCCGGAATATCCCGCCCACCTCCTTCCTTCCTCATTGCAGGCGGCCGCAGGTACAATGTTGTTCCTCGTTCCTGCGGTGTCACACATAGCGACATGTGCTGCCACAGGAATGACGAACAACCTGCGTCCTGCAACAGCAACAACATTTGAGATTAGAACGACGTGTCAACGATGTGAGTAATTTTGATCGTTAGCGGTCGTTCGTGCGTTTCACACGCAATGACATCGCTAACGAGACCAGATGTGCATCACGAATTCTGTGATCCCAACAACATCTCGTTAGCGATGTCGTTGCGTGTAAAGCCCCCTTAACTAGATGGGATTGTTCTGCCGTGTGCTCTCTAGCAGGGACCGGTTTCCCCAAATAACAGGGATTGGCCATCGGAAATCCAATTTACTGGAACCTTTTCTCCCCCAACATTTTTTGAGGGCAAGTCAGGAGGCCCCCATACACATAAGACTGCTGTCCGATTCTACTGATATTTGCTGATTTTTTTTTGTTGTCAATGGGGTATACACATCAACAAAAAAAAAAAACAAAAATCAGCAAATATCAGTAGAATAGGACAGCAGTCTTATGTGTATGGGGGGCCTCCTGACTTACCCTCAAAATAATGTTGGGGGAGAAAAGGTTCCAGTAAATTTGATTTCCAATGGCCAATCCTTGTTATTTGGGAGACCGGTCGCTGTTAGAGAGCACACGGCAGAACAATCCCATCTAGTTAGGGAAGATAGTTGACTTATCAAATATGTATGGGGGGCTTTAGACTGAAACATGTAGTCAAAAATACTAAACTCTACCCTACTCGTGATTGATCCATCAGATTAAGAACATCCAAATATGTTGCCCATTAGCAATCCCATTATTAATTTCTAAGTTTAGAGTTCCTTTAAAATGGGTCATCGGGCAGGAACATTTTTTTTCCCTAGATATTTTTTTTTAACAAATGACTCAGAATAGGTATAAAAAAAGGCAACACTCACTCCATCTAATCCTCAACTGCTGCAATTCTGATGCTGCCCGTATCACCCAGGGGTTTCTACTTTCTAGACGCGAGTTGACTCACATGGAATGCTAGGAAATTTAGCGCTAACAATCTTTGGCTGATGCAGGTGACTGCTACGGCCAACGATCATCTGAGCGGGCATTTCCTTTGTGTCAAGGAGGAACCAAAAAGTCTGGCAGAGTGGCAGTCTTCGAATGGGAGCAGAGACTCAGAGTATTATGTCTATTGTTTTAGAACCCATTCTAAGTCACTGGCAAAAAAATTGTATCTACTGTAAAACATCTGTAAAGGGTTAGTCCGAAGAAAAGGAGTTTTCACCCATCCACATAAATTCTAGATTAGATTGGATTCCCCACCTCCACTCCATCGATTGCCAGAGAGGGAACTTTTTTTGCCTTGGAATGGAGCAATAGTACACATTCCCAACCAATTAATTCTCTATGTGCTTGAACCATAGAGAAAAGAGTAGTTAGCGAGCTTGTGTAATAGCACTTCACCCCAAGAGAGACAAAAGTACCCTATTTGGGCTGTCAATGTGAGTATTGACAGTCATACCCCTGAATGATCTATAGGTTTTCATTAGTGAAGAGTTAGCACTACCATGCTCAGGTGCTCACAACTAGTGATAAGCGAGTGCTAAAATGCTTGGGTCTTGTAACTAGAAAAAGAGCGCTACCATGGTTGGTACTTATAACTAGTGATGAGCGGGCACTACCATGCTCAGGTGCTCGGTACTCGTAACTAGTGATGAGCGGGCACTACCATGTTTGGGTCTTGTAACTAGTGATGAGCGTGCACTACCATGTTTGGGTCTTGTAACTAGTGATGAGCGGGCACTATTATGCTCAGGTGCTTGATACTTGTAACGAGCAGTTGGACGCTCAGACGGGCTCGACTGGAATACTCTATTATAATGTAAGTCAATGGGGAACTCTAGCATTTTTCCGGAAGATTTTCCAGAAAAATGCTTGAGATTTCATTATACTCTGTACACAAGTCGAGCCTGTCCGAGCGTCCAAGAACCGAGCATGAGTACCGAGCATGGTAGTGCTCGCTCATCACTAGTTACGAGTACCAAGCACCGAAGCATGGTAGTGCTCACTCATCACTAGCTACGAGTACTGAGCACCCGAGCATGGTAGTGCCCGCTCATCACTAGTTACGGGTACTGAGCACCTGAGCATGGTAGTGCTCACTCATCACTAGTTACTAGTACCGAGCATGGTAGTGCTCGCTAATCACTAGTTACGAGTACTGAGCACCCGATCATGGTAGTGCCCGCTCATCACTAATTGCAAGTACTGAGCACCTGAGCATGGTAGTGCCCGCTCATCACTAGTTACGAGTACTGAGCACCTGAGCATGGTAGTGCCCGCTCATCACTAGTTACGAGTACTGGGCACCAGAGCATGGTAGTGCCCGCTCATCACTAGTTATCACCTATCCTGCAGATAGGTTACAACTTTTTCTCAGACAATCCCTTTAAAAGGAGTAATGTGAGAATATTAGGATCAATATGCTGCGGGGAAAAAGCAAGTTCTAGAATGGTTTCTGCGTACTACACAAATCCAATGGTCAGTGGTGATTTAAATTTTAAATATTTTTTATTTTTTTTACAAAATATTAGACACGACAGTACAGATTAGCCACACAATATTTAGAAGATACCGATATAAACCCTCATGTTTTTTTTCAATCCTAGACAAATAATTGATATAATATTAATACCAGTGTGTGAAAGTAATGCAGAAAATGAAAGGTTAAATGCATGGATCGGTGATTTTTCTTTTTTAGTATTTTTATTTGTCACTGCTATGGGTACATCCAGATAACAAAAAAGGTGCTTTATTTTCTATCACTATGTGATAATTTGAAGCAAGTGTAAGGATTGTACAATTTTCAGTAATATTGTATTAGATATGTATTTATGCCCAGATAAATTTATGCTTTATTATGAATAATACTTGTCAGACTTGCTTAATAGGGCTACAAAAAAAATGTACATAAAAAGAAATATAAAATTATTTTTGTGTATAATATAGTCTGTGTAAAAGGAATAGTGGTAATGTGCCAAGAAGGAAGTGCAATTGTTTTATTTGCTGGGCCGGGGGGAAAAAATAATATATAAATATATATATTACTGTATTTTTTATTTATTTTTATTATTTTAATTAAAGATACATATGTTTATACTGCACAAAGAAAACTTTGTTTTAAAAAAAATCCCCAAATAAAGTTTTGCCCGTACTTTATGATTTAATTAATAGAATATTACATTAAATGAATGGTTATCATTTATCAGAAAAGCAGATTTTTCTCTTCTGCCGTTAACATTTCGATTACAAGATTGAACAGGTATTGTATTCACGGACATCTCAGCAAACCAGGAAAACTAACAGCAGGTTCTTGTCTATATACGATTTTGTGGATATTTTTAGGATGCATTTGCTTGTCGAAAGATTCTTCCCATGTTGCGTACATGCTGCGTTTTATTCCACAGCATTTTTCTTTGTGCAGAAAAAAAAACAAATTGGATGTGATTTCATGAAAACTCGTGCCCACTGTGCGTTTAAAGGGTGTACATCATGAAAAAATTACCAATAGTTTAAATCAGATTTTTGTGTTACATGTACCGTGTTTTCCCAAAAATGAGACAGGGGCTTATATTCTTTTCTGCTTTGAAAAATGCACTAGGCTTATATTTGCAGGGTGTATTAGTGCCCGAGGATCGCACCACAATTCTTACTAGCTTTCCTGATCTGAGAGTGACAGCTGCATAGACATACAAGAGATCACTCCCCGATCAGGAGTGCCGGCTAATTAAGTGAATGAATATTCACTCTCTTCCCCACCCAGAATCCTGCACGGCACAGACACTCTATGCCTGCTCTATTGTATCACAGTAGGAGGAATGCATCTCACTCCTAGGTGGCTGTATAGATATACACACTGTCACTCTCACATCAGGAGTGACGGTTGCTTAAGTGAATGAATATTCCCCCTCTTCCCCATACAGAACTTCACCCACCGCTTTGAGTCCTGCATGGCACAGACACTCTTTGCCTGCTGTACTATATCACTATATGAAGATCACAGCTTAATCCTCGGTGGCTCTCCTGATCTGAGAGTGACAGCTGCATAGACATACAAGAGGTCACTCCCCGATCAGGAGTGGCGGCTAATTAAGTGAATGAATATTCACTCTCTTCCCCACCCAGAATCCTGCATGGCACTGACACGCTATGCCTGCTCTATTGTATCACTGTAGGAGGATTGCATCTCACTCCTCGGTGGCTCTCCTGAGCTGAGAGTGACAGTTGTATAGATATACACGCAGTCACTCTCAGATCAGGAGTGACGCTGATTAAGTGAATAAATATTCACCCTCTTCCCCATGCAGAACCTCACCCACCACTTTGAGACCTGCACGGCACAGACACTCTTTGCCTGCTGTACTATATCACTGTACGAGGATTATAGCTTAATCCTTGGTGGCTCTCCTGAGCCAAGAGTGACAGCTGCATAGAAATACACGCTGTCACTTTCTGATCAGGAGTGCAGCCGATGATTGCCATGAGCAAGTGATGACTAAGAGAATAAATATTCACCCTCCTCTCCCATAATCCTGCCCACCGCTCTGAGTCCTGCACTGCACCCACACTCTATGCCTGCTGTATTACCGGTACTGCCAGCTCAAGGCTTTCATCGCAATCATTAGAGACTCTCCTCAGCTGAAAGTGACAATGAGTGTGTAGGTCTATGCAGCAGTTACACTCAGCTCAGGAGAGTTGCCGATGATTGCAATGCGATCCTCGGGCTGGCAGTACCAGTAATAAAGCAGACAAAGTGTGGATGCAGTGCAGGACTCAAAGTGGTGGACAGGATTACGGGAGAGGAGGGTGAATATTCATTCACTTTATCAGCCATGCGCTTGCTCACCGCAATCATTTATAGTACTCCTGATCTAAGAGTGACAGAGTGTATGTCTATGCAAGAGATCCATCAAGGATTGCGATGCGATCCTCATACAGTGATACTGTAGAGCAGGCATAGAGTGTTTGTGCCTGTGCAAGGTTCAGAGTGGTCGGTGGGATTCTGGGTGGGGAATAGAGTGAATATTCATTCACTTAATTATCTGGGAATTAGAGCAACACAAGGGGACAATAACAGTTGCGTATCCTGAAATTCAGAATACTATTAGTTTGACTATGCAAATAGGGCTAATATTTGGAGTAGGGCTTGTATTTGAAGCCGACCCCAAAAAGGCTGAAAAATCCTGCTAAGGCTTATTTTCTGAGTAGGGATTTTTTTGGATGAAAGACGATATTTAAAAAAAAAAAAACAACACACAAAACATGGCAATCCTGCAATTTTCACACCAGCCACTGGGACTTTTTTTAGACTTATACTTCCTGTCCTTTTAGTAAGAGTTTTCAGCATGTTCATTATCAGCAAAGGCAGGATTACAATAACAGGTAATACCGCTACACCCAGCTGATAACACAGGATCTACCAATCACAAAAGGTGATTTTACACTTGACCCTTGTTGCCCCTCCCTTCACAATGATCTTTGCACACACTCATTTTACCCTTCGGTACAAAAAATAGGGTTGGGATCTGACCATTGCGACTAATGTACATGTGTTATTTCCGGAAACAAGACGTTAAAGCCAAAAAAAACAAAGATTGTCTAGTTTGAACATTGTAAGATTACTCTTATCATTTTTTATACAAATTTTAACATGTAAATAAAATTTTTTCCAAAAAATATAAAATAAATAAATTTAAAACAAAAACCTAATGATTTAAACAATTATCTGATGACTCATTCCCTTTAAAGACGCCATTTATTGGTGGGGGATTCCCTATAGGCTTCCATGGAGAGCCTGAAAAAAAAATGCATAGAGAAACATATTTGCATTTTCAAAGGAAAAAGAAAAAAAAAAAGCTGCTGGAAGTCTGCACAAAAGGAGCATAAAAAAAAGGTGTTAAAAAAACTCCCACAAAAAAACAAACAAAAAAAAAACCTCCCTGTATTTTTGTGGAAAAAAAAAGCAGTGTTTTATAAGGAAGTGCTTCCATTGCTGGTAAGATGGGGAATCAAGGTGGACTCGTTCTCCTTACCAGTATGGAGTATTAAAGGCGATACTCCAAGGGTGAAAATCATGCAAATTATCTCTTTTACAGAACAAAAGAAACTTGCAACCTCCACCTGGGAGAGGTAGTAAATGTCCGAGCCGTATAATGTGACCAAGAATAATCGCCAAGCCAGCACCTCCTCTATGGACCATGGTTTGGGACAGTTTGCCCCTCATTGGAGTTGACTGATCTGGCTGAGTGCGGTGTCTTAGATATTACAATAAAATACACCAAAAATCTTACCACCTGAAATATAAAATGACCAAAATCTGCACAAATTAATAACTATAAGTGAAAAAAGGCAAGATACATCATAAACAAAACCACATACAAATATGTCCTTCCTCAAAGAGGCTGTCCATTACTTTTACATTGATGGCTTATCCTTAGTGAGGGATCCTGCATCTAGGTCCCATCCCACCGCTTTTATGATGCACCTCGTTTTCCAATAAAAGTACCCCCGGCACGGAAGCTGTTTGCGGTCGGATTTCTTTCTATTCTGGACAATATTGGATCTTCTGACCAGCATGCTCAAACCGGATTTTCTCTGAGCCTGGAGCTGACTTCCACACGTGGTTTAACTGCACAAGGTAACACAGGTGGATAGAGTGGTGCAGGACTTTGTCTCTATTGCACGTGTTATCCTTAGGATAGGTCATCAATGTCTGATCGGCCGGGGTCAGATTCCCCTCACCCCCGCTAATCAGCTATGTTCAGTGTTGGGGCAGCAAATACTCAGTTGTGGAGCTGCCTCGTCTTGTGAGAGCGGCCACGGCCGAGTACTGCACATCCGCAACTCATTCGAATAAATAAGAGGCGGATGTGTAGTGCCCGGTCATGACCACTAATAGTTGACGGGGCAGCTCCAGAACTAAGCATTTCCGGCCGCCGGCACCAAAAGCAGTAGAGGTGTCGGGAGTTGGCCGATCAGACATTGATGACTTATCCTAAGGATAGGCAATCAATGTAAAAGTAGTGGACAATCTCTTGAATTTGCCTCTACACTTGACATACCAAGACATATGGCATAAGATTAGGGTTGGGCAAAAAGATAGGCAAGGACCCTTGTCCAAGGCCTTGTCTATAGTCTGTCGCCACCGAACCAAAACCCAACAATCCTACTACATACTGCCATCCCAGGTGCCTCTTCTGATCAATATGCCCGGTAGGAGTTTCCCAAGGCTCTTGTCTGGCAGCCATGTAGTACCAACATGGCCAACAGACCAATGATCCAACAAATAATTTTTTCCCCCCAACTTTACAAGAAATGTTAAGGCCACTTTACACACAGAGATAAATCTGCGGCAGATCTGTGGTTGCAGGGAAATTGTGGACAATCAGTGCCATGTTTGTGGCTGTTAAAAATGGAATAATATGTCCATCATTTCACTGCAACCACAGATCTGCCAAAGATTTATCTGTGTGTGTAAAGTGGCCTTTAGGCAAATATGTAAAAGAACAGACATCCAGTGAATGTCTCGACAAATGTTATCCATTGCCATTGCTCACCAACAGGTTCCCATATTATTTTTACGGCATGGCTGTGAACATTGGTCGCCTTATTTGCTCCCAATATTAAAAATAATATTGGGAGCAAATAACGTCAATGTCAAATTACCGTATTTTTCGCTTTATAAGACGCACCTGATTATAAGATGCACCCCCAAATTTGGTGAAGGAAAAGAGAATTTTTTTTTTTGTAATGTTAAATGGGGTCCATCTTATAATGCCAGTGTCCGTCTAACAAATCAAATAGGGTATATGTCCCTCATAGCCCCCCATCCTAAAATTAGCCTCCCTTAATCTGGATATGGCCCCCTTATATTAAATATAGCCCCCTTGTGCTGGGACACGTCCCCCTGTGCTGCTCATGGCCCCTATAGATGGTACACCTCCCCTGTGTATGATATGGCCCCCATGTGTGCTGCCCATGGCCCCTATAGATGGCACACCTCCCCTGTGTTTGATATGGCCCCCATACTGCTGCCCATGGCTCCTATAGATGGCACATCTCCCCTGTGTTTGATATGGCCCCCATGTGTGCTGCCCATGGCCCCTATAGATGGCACATCTCCCCTGTGTTAAATATGGCCCCCATGTGTGCTGCCCATAATAAAATAAAACACTCTTTCCTTAGCTTCTCAGCGCTGTCCCTCCTCGTGTCTCCCACCTCGCAGTTGAGCTCCGGCTTACTCTACTTCCTGGTTCTTGCTGCCGGTCATGTGATCGGCACGGCAGAGTGATATCTCTACGTGCCTTATCGCAGCAGCAGGAGACCGAGACCGGAGATCAGCGCAGGAGGTAAGTAAAGCTTTTTTTATTTTACTATGGGCAGCAGCACGGGGGCCATATCGAACACAGGGGGGGGGGGATCATGTGCGATCAAAAGAGGGCGCAGGCAGATATAATATGCCCCACTGCCGGACAGCAGCAGTGCATATTATATGAGCGGGAGCAGGAGATCAAACGCTGCCGCCCGCAGCTGTCACCTGCCCCCAGCACCGCTCAAGAGCGGACCCTGCAGTATATATGTACACCCCCCCCGTATATTCGGTTTATAAGACGCACCCCCTACTTTCCCCCGAACAAAAGTGCGTCTAGTATATATTTATTTTTCGTTTTTAAAAAACGTTTCCAAAAATGATTTTTAGCTAAAACTGCAAATATTTCAGCCCCCAAAAGTTGTCTTTTTATCCTTTAGAGAGTGCAGAGAGCCCTTTATTGTTCCTATATTTGTACCTCCATTATCTTCATGGTCTATGAGACTGTCATAAAAAGCAGAATACAGCAGTCCTTCAGACAATGAATAGAGCAGATGTCAAGTATAATGGGACCTCCACAAAGACCTGTTCTCTGGAACCCTGCAGGTCCCAATGTGAAAACCCGCGTAGGCTGTGCTCACATATCGCTTACATGTTCTGGCATTTAAAATGCAGAGTAATTTTTAATGAATCCCGTTCACTCTACGGCAGACATACTATAAGCATGCTGGGGTTCATGAGATGTTTTTCACCCATTGCACAATGAAAATTAACAAGATGCAAATTCAGAAATATAGTGCAGGTACAATTAAGTGAATGCAGCTGCCTCCAGTGCTGCACTCCTTTCCCAGATTACTATTGCACCCCTCTACAACCTGGCTGTGCGGGGTAACATTTTAAAGAAGATTCACTACTAAAGAAGTGAGGTAGCCCCTTATTCTCAAGATCAAACCTCCCTCCCGCAGAGATTATTAAGTGATGTACAGTATATCCTTACAATAAACCAATAATTCCCTTTAAAGGGAATCTGTCTGTAGGATTAACCATACGTAGCCATATGTAAGAGCATGTGGATCATAGAAAGTTAAAAAAACAAACAAACAACACAATAGTACCTTCATATCTGCAAGCTAATGAATTGTTCAATAAATCCATGTTTTTCTTTTATGCAAATAACAGGTTAAGATCCATGGGCCAGATATGGATCTCCCTGAGAATTTGACTACACGGCTTAGTTTAACTGAAAGGCGCGTTCAGTGAGAGCAGACTGTCAGTCATTACATGTTTCACAATCAGACACAGCTTAGCAGTGAAATCAGATCAGAGCTAACAGGGCGCAGCCGAGCTAAGAGGGCGCAGCCGAGCTAAGAGGGCGCAGCCGAGCTAAGAGGGCGCAGCCGAGCTAACAGATGACCGCTAAAGTGAAAAACAGAACAGCAGAAGTGAATTTTGTCTCACTGCAAAAACTTTGCAGCTGCAGTCCTCTTCACAGTGCTTCAGTTTCCATCTTACAGGCAGTTAGTGCGGGGGAAGAGCAGTGCAGCAGAGCTGACAACTGTGCTTGTTGTGTCTGTAATGAGATAAGGTTCAACTCTGCTGTACTATGTGATAATCAGGCAATGCTCTGCAGCAGGGCTGCCAGCACTATGAGAGGGTAAGTGCTGCTGCAAATATTTGTAAGGAGACAAAGTTGACTTCTCCTGTGCTGTGGTAGCTCTCATCTCACTGCTGAGCTGTGTGTGATTATGAGAGCAAAGTGTCGGTCATTACATGTCTCATAAGTAGCACCCACTGTCACTTAAAATAAGCTATGGAGGCAGATTCTCAGAAGAACTTTGTCCTTAGGATCAGTGAGATAATGAAACCCAGCACCTCGCGAATGTGCTGTTCCTGGTGCCGGTGGCGACCGGAACTGCACAGCTCCGTCAAGGGAATAGTGGCAGTGGCCGGGTACTGCACATGTGGCGCTCCATTGATCTGAATAAGGGCTGGATATGTAGTACCCAGCTGTGGCCACTATACAGTTGACTGAACTGTGAAGCGCCGCAAATGAGCAGTTCCGGTTGCTGCTAGTATTGGGAACAGCTGATCAGCGGAGGTGTCGAGTGTCGCACCTCCACCGATCAGGCCTGCATGACCTATCCTAAAGATAGGCAATCAATGTTAAATTCCCATACAAACAGTTCATTTACATAGAAGAAAAATGATAATTTATCTGGAACAAGATATCAAGGTACCATTTTATTCCACTTTCTATGACTTGTATGAAGACTACTTAGGTTGGTTGATCCTACTGTAAGAATCCCTTTAAGAAAAACGTCACTTATGCTGTAAACGTTCTTGATGCAGTTTTTGCAGCCGAAATAGGTAGAGAAGAAAAACATAGGAAGGACAAAAAGTGTAGTGTGCTATTTGCCTATTTGCAAAAAGTTACAGTTTTGGAGCCTCTCTGAACAAATTAGCATGGTTTCATTAAAATAAAAATAAATAGTGAAAAAATAAATAAAATGCAAAAGTAGAAAAAAAATTGCTAAGAGTTGATTTCAAATTCACTTACAATGAGATCAGAATCCCGTCCCATGGATATAACCGTTCTGTTCACAGTTCTCAGAAGTTTTTCCATTATTATCTGAACATGTCGCTGTGTTGGACCCTGAAAAAGAAAATAAAAAAAAAATTAAGATATTTGTGTTCTATTCTGTGAAATTAATTTTTACGATTATCTCAAAACTGCAGAGCTAATAGGAGCACAATGCTTGGTGGCGATAAATTGGGAGCCGTTGGAACAACAGATTTAGAAAGCTGAACTCGTCGTGCTTAAAGCAAAGTCTTTACGATGTGAATTTTATTCTATTTTTATAATCTTGTAATATATTAATGATCTAAAGATGTTTTGACTTGAGCTATAAAGCTTTAAATTGACTTTCTAAAACTGAAATAAATGGCAGTATCATTTTGCAATGGCAATTTGTCTGGATTTCTCCATACTATGGTGTCGGTACGGAAAAGAATAACGACATTACGCGGTAAAAGATAAAATGCATAAATTGTGGTTTGGAGCAAGAACAAAAGAGTTATCGTTGTGGGAATCTTTTTTGATGCAAATGAAGGGAATTTTGTTTACTTACCGTAAATTCCTTTTCTTCTAGCTCCTATTGGGAGACCCAGACAATTGGGTGTATAGCTTCTGCCTCCGGAGGCCACACAAAGTATTACACTTTAAAAAGTGTAACCCCTCCCCTCTGCTATACACCCTCCCGTGCATCACGGGCTCATCAGTTTTGGTGCCAAAGCAGGAAGGAGGAAACTTATAAATTGGTCTAAGGTAAATTCAATCCGAAGGATGTTCGGAAAACTGAAACCATGAACCAAAAGAACAATTCAACATGAACAACATGTGTACACAAAAGAACAACAGCCCGAAGGGAACAGGGGCGGGTGCTGGGTCTCCCAATAGGAGCTAGAAGAAAAGGAATTTACGGTAAGTAAACAAAATTCCCTTCTTCTTTGTCGCTCCATTGGGAGACCCAGACAATTGGGACGTCCAAAAGCAGTCCCTGGGTGGGTAAAAAAATACCTCGATAAAAAGAGCCGAAAAACGGCCCCCTCTTACAGGTGGGCGACCGCCGCCTGAAGGACTCGCCTACGCTATGCCTAGGCTGGCATCTGCCGAAGCATAGGCATGCACCTGATAGTGTTTCGTGAAAGTGTGCAGACTCGACCAGGTAGCCGCCTGACACACCTGCTGAGCCGTAGCCTGGTGCCGCAATGCCCAGGATGCACCCACGGCTCTGGTAGAATGGGCCTTCAGCCCTGAAGGAATCGGAAGCCCAGAAGAACGGTAGGCTTCAAGAATCGGTTCCTTGATCCACCGAGCCAAGGTTGACTTGGAAGCCTGCGACCCCTTACGCTGGCCAGCGACAAGGACAAAGAGCGCATCCGAACGGCGCAGGGGCGCCGTGCGAGAAATGTATATCCGGAGTGCTCTCACGAGATCTAACAAGTGCAAATCCTTTTCACATTGGTGAACTGGATGAGGGCAAAAGGAAGGTAAGGAGATATCCTGATTGAGATGAAAAGGGGATACCACCTTAGGGAGAAATTCCGGGACCGGACGCAGAACCACCTTATCCTGGTGAAAAACCAGGAAGGGGGCTTTGCATGACAGCGCTGCTAGCTCAGACACTCTCCGAAGTGATGTGACTGCCACTAGGAAGGTCACCTTCTGCGAAAGGCGTGATAGAGAGACATCCCGCATCGGCTCGAAAGGTGGTTTCTGAAGAGCCGTTAGCACCCTGTTAAGATCCCAGGGTTCCAGCGGACGCTTGTAAGGTGGGACTATGTGGCAAACTCCTTGCAGGAACGTGCGGACCTGCGGAAGCCTGGCTAGACGCTTTTGAAAAAACACGGAAAGCGCTGATACTTGTCCCTTGAGAGAGCCGAGAGACAAACCCTTGTCCAATCCGGATTGAAGGAAAGAAAGGAAAGTGGGTAAGGCAAACGGCCAGGGGGTAAAACCCCGATCAGAGCACCAGGATAAGAAGATCCTCCAAGCCCTGTGATAGATCTTGGCGGACGTTGGTTTCCTGGCTTGTCTCATAGTGGCAATGACATCTTGAGATAACCCTGAGGACGCTAGGAGCCAGGACTCAATGGCCACACAGTCAGGTTGAGGGCCGCAGAATTCAGATGGAAAAATGGCCCTTGAGACAGCAAGTCTGGTCGTTCTGGGAGTGCCCACGGTTGACCCACCGTGAGGTGCCACAGATCCGGGTACCACGACCTCCTCGGCCAGTCTGGAGCGACGAGGATTGCGCGGCGGCAGTCGGACCTGATCTTGCGCAACACTCTGGGCAGCAGTGCCAGAGGAGGAAATACATACGGCAGCCGAAACTGCGACCAATCCTGAACTAATGCGTCCGCCGCCAGAGCTCTGTGATCTTGAGACCGTGCCATGAATGCCGGGACTTTGTTGTTGTGCCGAGACGCCATGAGGTCGACGTCCGGCGTTCCCCAGCGGCAACAGATCTCTTGAAACACGTCCGGGTGAAGAGACCATTCCCCTGCGTCCATGCCCTGGCGACTGAGAAAGTCTGCTTCCCAGTTTTCTACGCCCGGGATGTGAACTGCGGAGATGGTGGAGGCTGTGGCTTCCGCCCACAGCAGAATCCGCCGAACTTCTTGGAAGGCCTGACGACTGCGTGTGCCGCCCTGGTGGTTGATGTACGCGACCGCCGTGGCGTTGTCCGACTGTATGCGGATCTGTCTGCCCTCCAGCCACCGATGGAACGCCTTTAGGGCTAGATACACTGCCCTTATCTCCAGAACATTGATCTGAAGGGAGGACTCTGTCGGAGTCCAGGTTCCCTGAGCCCTGTGGTGGAGGAAGACCGCTCCCCACCCTGACAGACTCGCGTCCGTCGTGACCACAGCCCAGGATGGGGGCAGGAATGATTTTCCCTTCGACAAGGAAGTGGGAAGAAGCCACCACTGAAGAGAGGTTTTGGCTGCCAGTGAAAGAGAGACGTTCCTGTCTAGGGACGTCGACCTCCTGTCCCATTTGCGGAGAATGTCCCATTGAAGTGGATGCAGATGAAACTGCGCAAAGGGAACTGCCTCCATTGCTGCTACCATCTTCCCTAGGAAGTGCATGAGGCGCCTCAAGGGGTGTGACTGGGTCCGAAGGAGAGAGTGCACCCCTGTCTGCAGCGAACGCTGTTTGTCCAGCGGAAGCTTCACCATCGCTGAGAGAGTATGAAACTCCATCCCGAGGTAAGTCAGTGATTGGGTCGGTGTCAATTTTGACTTTGGGAAATTGATGATCCACCCGAACCTCTGGAGAGTCTCCAGAGCAATGGTCAGGCTATGTTGACATGCCCCCCGGGAGGGTGCCTTGACTAGGAGATCGTCTAAGTAAGGGATCACCGAGTGGCCCTGAGAGTGTAGGACCGCCACCACGGATGCCATGACCTTGGTGAAGACCCGTGGGGCTGTCGCCAGGCCGAAAGGCAGTGCCACAAACTGAAGGTGTTCGTCCCCGATGGCGAAACGCAGGAAGCGTTGATGCTCTGGTGCAATCGGCACATGGAGATAAGCATCCCTGATGTCGATTGAGGCTAGGCAGTCTCCTTGGGACATCGAGGCGATGACAGAACGGAGAGATTCCATCCGGAACCGTCTGGTTCTCACGTGTCTGTTGAGCAGTTTGAGGTCCAGAACGGGGCGGAATGATCCGTCCTTTTTTGGCACCACGAACAAGTTGGAGTAAAAACCGCGACCACGTTCTTGAATGGGAACGGGAATCACAACTCCTTCTGCCTTCAAAGTGTTCACCACCTGAAAAAGTGCATCGGCTCGCTCGGGGGGCGGAGATGTTCTGAAGAAACGAGTCGGAGGACGAGAGCTGAGCTCTATCCTGTAACCGTGCGACAGAATGTCTCTCACCCATCGGTCTTGGACATGTGGCCACCAGGCGTCGCAAAAGCGGGAGAGCCTGCCACCGACCGAGGATGCGGTATGGGGAGGCCGAAAGTCATGAGGAGGCCGCCTTGGAGGCGGTTCCTCCGGCGGTCTTTGGAGGACGTGACTTAGACCGCCATGCAGAAGAGTTCCTCTGGCCCTTCTGTGACCTGTTGGACGTGGAGGATTGGGACCTGGCTGAGGGCCGAAAGGACCGAAACCTCGATTGTATTTTTCGTTGCTGAGGTTTGTTCGGTTTGGACTGGGGTAAGGACGAGTCCTTTCCCTTGGATTGTTTAATAATTTCATCCAATTGCTCGCCAAACAAACGGTCGCCAGAAAATGGCAAACCGGTTAAGAACTTCGTGGAAGCGGAGTCTGCCTTCCATTCGCGTAGCCACATGGCCCTGCGGACTGCCACCGAATTGGCGGACGCTACCGCTGTACGGCTTGCTGAGTCCAGGACGGCGTTCATGGCGTAGGACGAAAAGGCCGATGCCTGAGAAGTCAAAGACACAACTTGCAGAGCAGAGGTACGTGTGACTGCATTAATCTCAGACAGACAAGCTGAGATAGCTTGGAGTGCCCACACGGCTGCAAAGGCCGGAGCAAAAGACGCGCCTATGGCTTCATAGATGGATTTCATCAGGAGCTCTATTTGCCTGTCAGTGGCATCCTTGAGCGATGAACCATCTGCCACTGAGACTACGGATCTAGCCGCCAGTCTAGAGACTGGAGGATCCACCTTGGGACACTGAGCCCAACCCTTAACTACGTCAGGGGGGAAGGGGTAACGTGTGTCATTAAGGCGCTTAGTAAAGCGCTTGTCCGGAAATGCTCTGTGCTTCTGGACAGCATCTCTGAAGTTAGAGTGATCGAAGAACGCACTCCGTGTACGTTTGGGAAACCTAAACTGGTGTTTCTCCTGCTGTGAAGCCGACTCCTCTATAGGTGGAGGTGGGGGAGAAAGATCTAGCACCTGGTTGATGGACGCTATAAGGTAATTTACTATGGCGTCCCCTTCAGGTGTATCAAGATTGAGAGCAACGTCAGGATCAGAGCCCTGAGCTGCGACCTCCGCCTCATCCTCCAGAGAGTCCTCATGCTGAGACCCCGAACAGCGTGATGAAGCTGGGGAAGGTTCCCAGCGAGCCCGCTTAGCCGGTCTGGGACTGCGGTCCGTGTCGGAGTCCTCCCCGTGGGACCTAGGTGTCACCCCAGGAGCACTCTGCTGCACCGACCGAGAGGGGCCTGGGGGCGATGTAGTCACAGTGCCCGGGGCCTGTGTGACCGATCTGGACTGCAAGGCTTCTAGTATCTTAGCAGACCATCTGTCCACAGACTGAGACATGGATTGTGAAAGCGACTCAGAGTTTCTCAGCGAAAACTGCAAACTCTGTCCCTGCCACCTGGACAGTGGAAGCCGGCGGTTCTACCTGAGCCGGGGGTCCCACCAGTGCCCGAGGCTCCGGCTGAGTGAGTGCCACAGGGGCCGAGCATTGCACACAGTGAGGGTAGGTGGAACCTGCAGGTAACATAGCCGCACAAGAGGTACAGGTTGCAAAATAAGCCTGTGCCTTGGCACCCTTGCTCTTTGCGGACGACATGCTGTAGTCTCCTCTGAGAGTGATCACTGAGGGTATATAGCCAAAGGCAAAACAATGCGGCCGAACAGAGAAAATGTATACAAATATTATATATTATATATATATATATATATATATATATATATATATATATATATATATATATATATATATATATATATATATATATATATATATATATACACTTCGGCACCCAAGGGGGGCCAGCACCGGGTGACCGGTGTGGCTTACCGACCGCCCAAAGCGGTTGTGTGTCCACCAGATTCCCTGCCTGGGCCTCCCAGAGCTGTAGAGCTCGTTCTGAAATCCTCCACCGGCAGAAGTGATTGCAAATATGGTTGCCAGATTTCTCAGGGGAGGAGGGAGCCGTGGGCGTGACTAATAAAGTGCGGGAATCTGGTGCCCCACAGTGCTCAGTGAGGGGGGAGGAGAACACCTAAGTATGCTCCAGCCCTCACTGCCGACGTCCAGTCGACCGTCCCGCCCTTACCCCTGACTGGCAGGCCCGGGGGCGGGAGTTATGGTACTAGGCCGCAGAAGCCGGGGACTAAATTTAATAACGCGGCCGGCAAACAGGCGCGGTCGGCGCGGCAGTCCCGGGCGTCACAAACAAACAGCAGCCGCTGCAGCGTCTGTAACACAGGCGCTCCATGCACCGTCCCCAAGGGGACACAGAGTACCTTATAGATGCAGGGCCTGTCCCTGATGATACCCAGTCTCCTGTCCGTCAGATTCCCCCAGGGGCTGCGGAGGGAGCCCGGTCCCAGTGAATGATGACCGGTTAGGATCCCACTTCTCCCAGAGCCTCTAAGGGATGGGGAAGGAAAAGCGGCATGTGGCTCCAGCCTTTGTACCCGCAATGGGTACCTCAACCTTAACAGCACCGCCGACTTAGTGGGGTGAGAAGGGAGCATGCCGGGGGCACTGTTAGGGCCCTCTTTTCTTCCATACGATACAATCAGCAGCTGCTGCTGACTAAAATGGGAGCTTGAGTGAATGTGTGCCTCCTTCAACACAAAAGCATAAAACTGAGGAGCCCGTGATGCACGGGAGGGTGTATAGGCAGAGGGGAGGGGTTACACTTTTTAAAGTGTAATACTTTGTGTGGCCTCCGGAGGCAGAAGCTATACACCCAATTGTCTGGGTCTCCCAATGGAGCGACAAAGAAATGTTGTTCTCTACATTACCTATAAGCACATTATTTTCCTGTGACTCGAGGGGTGAAAAGATGTTGCAAAATTACTGCTTTATACAAAAGACTAAAATTAAATCAAGTGAACTTTTTAAGATTAAGTACACATTGGCATATAATTTTTGTTATTATTGTTCATTTGCTTCCTAAGTTCAAAGTTAGGTAACTTTCTAAGTAGTCTTTATTAAATATTTTCTATCATTTTTCTGCTTGTCAGCAAGGCTTTCTTCTGATCTGCAAAGACAATATATATCCATATGAGCGCCTGCTCCTGAGGTTTTCTTCTGCTCTCCTTATCCCTTCTTTCTCTGTTATAGATAGCAGCAGGGAGGGGAAGAGGTGTATACAGATCTCCTTAAGCACGCCTGCTCCTGATATTTTCTTCTGCTCTCCTTCTCCTGTCTCTCACTATTATAGATAGCAGCAGGAAGGGGAAGGTGTATACATAAATCTCCTTAAGAGCACCTACTCCCTCCTGATGTTTTCTTCTGCTTTCCCTCTCCCTACTCTCACTATTATAGATAGCAGTAGGGAGAGGAAGAGGTGTACACAGATCTCCTTAAGAGCACCTGCTCCCTCCTGATGTTTTCTTCGGCTCTCCCTCTCCCTACTCTCACTATTATAGATAGCAGTAGGGAGAGGAAGGGGTGTACACAGATCTCCTTAAGAGCACCTGCTCCTGATGTTTTCTTCTGCTCTCCCTCCTCTCACTATTATAGATCGCAGCAGGAAGGGGAAGGGGTGTACACAGATCTCCTTAAGAGCACTTGCTCCTGATGTTTTCTTCTGCTCTCATTTTCCCTTCTCTCTCTGTTATAGATAGCATCAGGGAAGGGAAGGGGTATACACATAACTCCTTAAGAGCACCTGCTCCTGATGTTTTCCTCTGCTCTCCTTCTCACTGTTATAGATAGCATCAGGGAGGGAAAGGAGTGTACACAGATCTCCACACTGTGGACAAGGGAGAAAACATCTACAGTGTCCGGGAGGGCAGTGAAATAAAAAAAGGTTTACAGATAAACAGAAAAGTACATGAAGATATAAGTGCAGGATAGAAGTTGTATTCATATATGAGCTAATGAATTCAGCAGAACCCTAAAAAGAAACAAAAAAACAAAACAACTCACATCCAGCCTATATTACTGGTAGAGACGCTCCCATAGGAGAGAAAAACATCTGTATGTTTGAGAATGAATAAAAGGAATTATGATTTCAGACTCATCAGTTGTCATCTGCACAATGTTTGTTCACGTGTTTACAAAAGTACATCAGACTCCATTTTAGTATACAGAGGGTCATCCCAAAAATGTCTACTGTTCAGTATCCTTTTTTATAATTTAGCCCTATGGTGAACGAGTGGTTGACATCTATGAAAACTATGGCTGCTGTCGAACATATATACAGTGTTGGCACCTTTGAAATTGTTAAAGAAAATGAAGTATTTCTCTAAACAAATTATAGCAATTACACATGATTTGTGATACACGTTTATTTCATTTGTGTGTGTATATTAGAACATCATAACAAAAAAAAAAAAAAAAAAAAAAAAAAGGCAAAAAGGCAAATTGGACATAATTTCTCACAAAACCCCCAAAATGGTCACGACACAATTGTTGGCACCTTCCCAAAATTGTGGGTAAACAACTTTGTTTCAAGCATATGATGTTCAGTCAAGCTCAACTGTGGCAAGTAACAGGTGTAGGTAATATGAAAATCACACCTTAAACCAGATAAAAAGGGGAGAACGTAACTTAGGCCAGTGTCACACTTGCGAGTGCCTCGCGTGTATCTCGTGCGAGTCTCGCGTTGCATCACCCGGCACGGACTCGCACTCTCCTCACAGTAGCGGGTCGGTTGCATGCATCTCTATGCAGCCAACCCGCTCCTGTGAGCAGCGTGCGAGTCCGTGCCGGGTGATGCAATGCGAGACTCGCGCCGGATATACACGAGGTACTTCCAAGTGTGACACCGGCCTTAATCTTTGCATTTTGTGTCTGCGTGTGCCATACTAAGCATGGAGAACAGAAAGAGGAGAAGAGAACTGTGTGAGGGCTTGAGAATACAAATTGTTGAAAAGAAGGGAATTTTGTTTACTTACCGTAAATTCCTTTTCTTCTAGCTCCAATTGGGAGACCCAGACAATTGGGTGTATAGCTACTGCCTCCGGAGGCCGCACAAAGTACTACACTTAAAAGTGTAAGGCCCCTCCCCTTCTGGCTATACACCCCCCCGTGGGAGCACGGGTCCTTCAGTTTTAGTGCAAAAGCAAGAAGGAGGAAAGCCAATAACTGTTTCAAAAACAAATTCAATCCGATAAACAATATCGGAGAACGTAAGTTATTAACATGAACAACATGTGCACCCGAAAAACAAATACCCTCAGAAAAACAGGGCGGGTGCTGGGTCTCCCAATTGGAGCTAGAAGAAAAGGAATTTACGGTAAGTAAACAAAATTCCCTTCTTCTTTTTCGCTCCTAATTGGGAGACCCAGACAATTGGGACGTCCAAAAGCAGTCCCTGGGTGGGTAAAATAATACCTCGCGATCGGGCTGTCAGGCAGCCCCTTCTTACAGGTGGGCCACCGCCGCCTGCAGGACTTGTCTACCTAGGCTGGCATCCGCCGAAGCGTAGGTATGCACCTGATAATGCTTGGTGAAAGTGTGCAGACTCGACCAGGTAGCCGCCTGGCACACCTGCTGAGCCGTAGCCTGATGCCGTAATGCCCAGGACGCACCCACGGCTCTGGTAGAATGGGCCTTCAGTCCAGAAGGAGTCGGAAGCCCAGCAGAACGGTAGGCGTGAAGAATTGGTTCCTTGATCCACCGCGCAAGGGTGGATTTGGAAGCTTGCGACCCTTTATGCTGACCAGCGACCAGGATAAAGAGTGCATCCGAACGGCGCAGAGACGCCGTGCGGGAAATGTAGATCCTGAGTGCTCTCACCAGGTACAACAGATGTAAACCCTTTTCAAAATGGTGAACTGGATGCGGACACAAAGATGGTAAAGTGATATCCTGATTGAGATGAAAGGAAGATACCACCTTGGGAAGAAACTCTGGAATTGGACGCAGTACTACCTTGTCTTGGTGAAACACCAGGAAGGGAGATTTGCAAGATAACGCCGCCAGCTCTGACACTCTCCGAAGAGACGTGACCGCCACCAGAAAAGCCACTTTCTGTGAAAGCCGAGAAAAGGAAATCTCCTTCATAGGCTCGAAAGGTGGCTTCTGGAGAGCAATCAGAACCTTGTTCAGATCCCAGGGTTCCAATGGCCGCCTGTAAGGGGGAATGATATGACAAACCCCTTGCAGGAACGTGCGTACCTTAGGAAGTCACGCCAGGCGCTTCTGAAAGAATACGGATAGCGCAGAGACTTGTCCTTTAAGGGAGCTAAGCGACAAACCTTTTTCCAACCCAGACTGCAGGAAGGAAAGAAAAATAGGTAATGCAAATGGCCAGGGAGAAACTCCCTGAGCAGAGCACCAAGATAAGAATATCTTCCACGTTCTGTGGTAGATCTTGGCGGAGGATGGTTTCCTAGCCTGTCTCATGGTGGCAACAACATCATGAGATAAACCTGAGGTCCCTAGGATCCAGGACTCAATGGCCACACAGTCAGGTTCAGGGCCGCAGAATTCAGATGGAAAAACGGCCCTTGAGACAGCAAGTCTGGACGGCCTGGTAGCGCCCACGGTTGTCCTACCGTGAGATGCCACAGATCCGGGTACCACGACCTCCTTGGCCAGTCTGGAGCGACGAGAATGGCGCAACGGCAGTCGGACCTGATTTTGCGGAGCACTCTGGGCAACAATGCCAGAGGTGGGAACACATAAGGTAGTCGGAACTGCGACCAATCCTGAACTAAGGCGTCTGCCGCCAGAGCTCGGTGATCGTGAGACCGTGCCATGAAAACCGGGACCTTGTTGTTGTGCCGTGACGCCATCAGGTCGACGTCCGGCATCCCCCAGCGGCGACAGATCTCCTGAAACACGTCCGGGTGAAGGGACCATTCCCCTGCGTCCATGCCCTGGCGACTGAGAAAGTCTGCTTCCCAGTTTTCCACGCCTGGGATGTGAACTGCGGATATGGTGGATGCTGTGTTTTCCACCCACGTCAGAATCCGCCGGACTTCTTGAAAGGCTTGTCGACTGCGTGTTCCCCCTTGGTGGTTGATGTACGCCACCGCTGTGGAATTGTCCGACTGAATCCGGATCTGCTTGCCCTCCAGCCACTGTTGGAAGGCTCGCAGAGCAAGATAGACTGCTCTGATTTCCAGAACATTGATCTGAAGGGTGGACTCTCTCTGAGTCCACGTACCCTGAGCCCTGTGGTGAAGAAACACTGCTCCCCACCCTGATAGGCTCGTATCTGTCGTGACCACCGCCCAGGATGGGGGTAGGAACGACTTTCCTTTTGACAATGAGGTGGGAAGGAGCCACCAACGGAGAGAGTCCTTGGTTGCCTGAGAGAGGTAGACATCCCTGTCGAGGGACGTCGACTTCCCGTCCCATTGGCGGAGAATGTCCCATTGTAGAGGGCGCAGATGAAACTACGCGAAAGGGACTGCTTCCATTGCTGCCACCATCTTCCCTAGGAAATGCATGAGGCGCCTCAAGGAGTGGGACTGGTTCTGCAGGAGAGATTGCACCCCTGTCTGTAGAGAGCACTGCTTGTCCAGTGGAAGCTTCACTATCGCTGAGAGAGTATGAAACTCCATGCCAAGATATGTTAGTGATTGGGTCGGGGTTAGATTTGACTTTGAAAAGTTGATAATCCACCCGAAACTCTGGAGAGTCTTCAGTGCCACGTTCAGGCTGTGTTGGCATGCCTCTTGAGAGGGTGCCTTTATAAGTAGATCGTCCAAATACGGGATCACGGAGTGACCCTGCGAGTGCAGGACAGCTACTACTGCTGCCATGACCTTGGTGAAGACCCGAGGGGCTGTTGCCAGCCCGAAAGGTAACGCTACGAACTGCAGGTGTTCGCTTTCTATAACGAAGCGTAGAAAACGCTGATGCTCTGGCGCAATCGGCACGTGAAGATAAGCATCCTTGATGTCTATTGATGCTAA
Source organism: Anomaloglossus baeobatrachus (assembly GCF_048569485.1). Lineage (NCBI taxonomy): Eukaryota > Metazoa > Chordata > Amphibia > Anura > Aromobatidae > Anomaloglossus > Anomaloglossus baeobatrachus. The sequence goes on along the minus strand of NC_134357.1, from coordinate 42,946,966 downwards.
GAAATCTCCTTGAGACATTGAGGCTATGACGGAGCGGAGAGATTCCATCCGGAACCTCCTGGTTTTTACATGTTTGTTGAGCAACTTTAGATCCAGGACGGGCCGAAAGGATCCGTCCTTCTTTGGCACCACAAACAGATTGGAGTAAAAACCGTGACCTTGTTCCTGAAGAGGAACGGAAGTCACCACTCCTTCCGCCTTTAGAGCGGTCACTGCCTGCAGCAGAGCATCGGCTCGGTCGGGCGGTGGGGAAGTTCTGAAGAAACGAGTTGGAGGACGAGAGACGAATTCTATCCTGTACCCGTGAGACAGAATGTCCCTCACCCAACGGTCTTTGACCTGTGACAGCCAAATGCCGCCAAGGCGGGAGAGCCTGCCACCGACCGAGGATGCGGAGAGAGGAGGCTGAAAGTCATGAGGAAGCCGTCTTGGTAACGGTTCTTCCTGCTGTCTTTTTTGGGCGTGACTGCGTCCGCCAAGAATCTGAGCCTCTCTGATCCTTTTGAGTCCTCTTGGACGAGGAGAATTGGGACCTGCCTGAGCCTCGAAAGGACCGAAAACCAGACTGACCCCTCCTTTGTTGGGGCTTGTTTTGTCTGTGTTGAGGTAAGGATGAGTCCTTACCCTTGGAGTGTTTAATGATTTCATCCAAACGCTCCCCAAACAATCGGTCACGAGAAAAGGGCAAACTGGTTAAGCACTTCTTGGAAGCAGAATCTGCTTTCCATTCTCTCAACCACAGGGCTCTGCGCAAAACCACGGAGTTGGCTGACGCCACCGCCGTACGGCTCGTAGAGTCCAGGACAGCATTAATCGCGTAAGACGCGAATGCAGACATTTGAGAGGTCAATGGTGCCACCTGCAGGGCAGATGTACGTGTGACCGAGTCGACCTGTATAAGCCCAGCTGAAATAGCTTGGAGTGCCCATACGGCTGCGAAAGCTGGCGCCAACGACGCTCCAATAGCTTCATAGATGGATTTCAGCCAGAGCTCCATCTGCCTGTCAGTGGCATCTTTAAGTGCCGCTCCATCTTCTACTGCAACTAAGGATCTAGCTGCAAGCCTGGAGATTGGAGGGTCCACCTTGGGACACTGGGTCCAACCCTTGACCACGTCAGGGGGAAAAGGATAGCGTGTATCTTTAAGCCGTTTAGAAAACCGCTTCTCAGGATAAGCGTGGTGTTTCTGGATTGCATCTCTAAAGTCAGCGTGGTCCAGAAAAGTGCTTAACTTACGCTTGGGATATCTGAAATGGAATTTCTCCTGCTGTGAAGCTGCCTCCTCCTGAGTAGGAGCTGGCGGAGAAATATCTAACATCCTATTGATGGACGCTATAAGATCATTCACTATGGCGTCACCATCCGGTGTATCCAGATTGAGGGCGGACCCAGGATCAGAATCTTGATCAGTTACATCCGCCTCATCACCCATAGATCCGTCCCGCTGGGACCCTGACCAGTGAGACGAAGTTGAGGGCCCCTCATAACGAGCCCGCTTAGGTTGTCTGGGACTGTCGTCCGAGTCAGAATCGTCACCCTGGGGTGCATGTGACACCCCCGGAGCTTGGAAGTGTTCCAGCTGAGGGGGACCAGGGAGCAATGATGCCACAGTGTCCATGGTCTGAGTTACTGGTCTAGACTGCAATGTTTCAAGAATCCTTGACATGGTCATAGACAATCTGTCAGCAAAAGCTGCAAACTCCGTTCCTGTCACCTGGACAGCATTCACAGGTGGTACACCCTGGGTCACGTCCAGCAGAGGCCCCGGCTGTGCAAGTTGCACAGGGGCCGAGCACTGCACACAATGGGGTTCAGTGGAACCTGCCGGTAGAGCAGCCCCACATGCGGTACAGTCAGCATATAATGTCTGTGCCTTGGCACCCTTGCGTTTTGCGGACGACATGCTGTTGCCTCCTTGTAATCTAGGAGGGTATATAGCCGAGAATCACCAGCGACCGTACAGTAGAAAGTATTTGCAACACAAAATACTCAGTATACAAACGGCACAAGTGGGGGTGAGCCCTTGAGGGCTGCTTACCGCCCGCTGAACAGCGGGTATGAGGCCGTAGAATCCCGTGTCTGGGTCTCCCCGTCTCCCCTCTGCAGCTCAGCGTGCAGGCAGGAATGGCTGCCGGCGTTCTGTGAAGAGGGGCGGACCGTGGGCGTGCCACAAACAAAGAGCGGGAAACTGCGTCCTACTGTGCCTGGTGTGAGGGCTGGAGTATGTAAAAACGACTCCAGCCCTCAGCGCTGATGCTCTGTACAGCGTCCCGCCCTCCTCCTGACTGGCAGGTGCGGAGGCGGGAACGAATGAACTAGGCCGCAAAAGCCAAGGACTGTAGTAATAAGCGCGGCCGTGATATATGCACGGTCAGCGCGGAAGTCCCCGGCGCACCACAAGTCCCAGCCGCGTCGCAGTCCCAGCGGCCGGCGCGACCGTTCTCCCTGAGTCTACCCACTCAGCTAAGCTGAAGTGAGGAAATGGCACAAGCGCAGCAGCGCTGTTGTCCCCGGCGCACTAACACACCCAGCAATGCTGCGGTGTGCGCGCGTATGCACGGGGACACAGAGTACCTTGACGGAGCAGGGCCATGTCCCTGACGATACTCAGCTCCATATCCAGCGGCTTCTCCAGGGGCTGCGGATGGAGCACGGTCTCTGTGCCTGGAGACCGGTAAAATCCCACTTCGCCCAGAGCCCTAATGGGGATGGGGAAGGAATCAGCATGTGGGCTCCAGCCTCCGTACCCGCAATGGGTACCTCAACCTTAACAAGCACCACCGACAAAAAGTGGGGTGAGAAGGGAGCATGCTGGGGACCCTTGTATGGGTCCTCTTTTCTTCCATCCGACATAGTCAGCAGCTGCTGCTGACTAAACAGTGGAGCTATGCATGCGTGTCTGACCTCCTTCGCACAAAGCAAAAAACTGAAGGACCCGTGCTCCCACGGGGGGGTGTATAGCCAGAAGGGGAGGGGCCTTACACTTTTAAGTGTAGTACTTTGTGCGGCCTCCGGAGGCAGTAGCTATACACCCAATTGTCTGGGTCTCCCAATTAGGAGCGAAAAAGAAAGTATCAATAATCTCAAGGGTACAAGTCCATCTCCAGAGATCTTTATGGTTTTTTTGTCCACCGAAGTTTACAACCCATGGAACTGTGGCTAATATCCCTGGACTGCACACACAAATTGATGAAAGGATGCAACGTAGGATAGTCCTGATGGTGGATAGGCAAACCAAATAAAGTTCCAAAGAAAATCAAGCTATCCTGCCGGCTCAGGATCAGTCTCAGCACCAAATATCTGTCAACATTTGAATGAAAATGCTATGGAGGAGACCTAGCAGGACCCCCCTGGTGACACAGAGACATAAAGCTAGACTGCACTTGGACAAAATGTACGGGAGTAACTAAAATCCTTCTGGGAAAGCGTATTGTGGACAGATGAGACCAAGATAGAGCTTTTTGGTAAAGCACATCATTATACTGTTTACTGAAAATAGAATAAGGGCTACAAAGAAAAGACCACAGCACCTACAGTCACATATGGTGGAGGCTTAAAGAGGTTTTGGAGTTGTTTTCTTGCATCTGGTACTGGGGGCCTTGACTGCAAAGCATCATGAAATCTGAAGATTACCAAAGTATTTTGGGTCGCAATGTAGTGCCCAGTGTCAAAAAGCTGGCTTCACATCCTACGTCATGGATCTTCCAGCAGGACAATGACCCCAAACACACTTCAAGAAGCCCCCAAAAATGGATGGAAACACAGCGCTGGAGAGTTCTGAAGTGGCAGCATTGAGTCCAGATCTAAATCCCATTGACACCTGTGTAGAGATCTTAAATCTGCTGTTGGGAGAAATTTTTAAATTGTCTCTCCAGGGAGGAAGGAAACAAACTCTAGCGCCACCTATTGGAAGTAGCAATCCTAAAAGTCAAAAGTGGCCCTATAATGAGCCTTTTCATATGACTAAGGAGTTATGACAGATCAGAACCTCAATTTGCAGACACGGTGTTTCGGAGTGATTGCCCCTTGTCAGCGCAAAGTATGGGAGCTGATCTGTTGGGAGAAGACGCCGTCAAATATGACAGACCTAGAGAAGTTTATAAAGAAGAGTCCAAAATTCCACGTGAGAGGAGTAAGAAGCGACTGATTATTAAGTTAAGGGTGGCAACAATTTGGTTTGGGCCCATTTTGGGTTTTTTGTGTGAAATTATGTGCAAATTGCCTTTTTTTCAGCTTTTTAGTGCTGTTCAAATACAAAGGAAATAAACATGTGTATAACAAAACATGTAATTGCAATAATTTTCTGGGAGAAATACTTTATTTCCTGGAACATTTTCAAGGGTGCCAACACCTTTGGCCATGACTGTATACGAATGTATTTTAGGTATATACAGTACAAACACATAGTAAGCAGTCATGTGACGAGATCCTTTGATTACTGCTTTGCACACTCTTGGCATTCTCTTAATGAGCTTCAAGAGGTAGTCACCGGAAATGGTCTTCCAACAGTCTTGAAGGAGTTCCCAGAGATGCTTAGCACTTGTTGGCCCTTTTGCCTTTACGCTGCGGTCCAGCTCACCCCAAACAATCTCGATTGGGTTCAGGTCTGGTGGCTGTGGAGGCCAGGTCATCTGGCGTAGAACCCCATCACTCTCCTCCTTAGACAAATAGCCCTTAGAGAGCCTGGAGGTGTGTTTGAGGTTATTGTCCTGTTGAAAAATCAATGATTTTCCAACTAAACGCAAACCGGACGGAATAGCATGCTGCTGAAAGATGCGGTAGCCATGCTGGTTCAGTATGCCTTCAATTTTGAATAAATCCCCAACAGTGTCATCAGCAAAGCACCCCCACACCATCACACTTCCTCCTCCATGCTTCACGGTGGGAACCAGCCATATAGAGTCCATCCGTTCACCTTTTCTACGTCGCACAAAGAAACGGTGGTTGGATCCAAAGATCTCAAATTTGGACTCATCAGACAAAAGCACAGATTTCCACTGGTCTAATGTCCATTCCTTGTGTTCTTTAGCACAAACAAGTCTCTTCTGCTTGTTGCCTGTCCTTAGCAGTGGTTTCCTAGCAGCTATTTTACCATGAAGCCCTGCTGCACAAAGTCTCCTCTTAAAAGTTGTTCTAGAGATGTGTCTGCTGCTAGAACTCTGTGTGGCATTGACTTGGTCTCTAATCTGAGCTGCTGTTAACCTGCAATTTCTGAGGCTGGTGGCTCGGATAAACTTATCCTTCACAGCAGAGGTGACTCTTGGTCTTCTTTTCCTGTGGCGGTCCTAATGTGAGCCAGTTTCTTTGTAGCATTTGATGGTTTTTGCCACTGCACTTGGAGACACTTTCAAAGCTTTCCCAATTTTTCGGACTGACTGACCATCATTTCTTAAAGTAATGATGGCCACTCGTTTTTCCTTACTTAGCGGCTTTTTTCTTGCCATAATACAAATTCCAACAGTCTATTCAGTAGGACTATCAGCTGTGTATCCACCAGACGTCTGCACAACACAACTGATGGTCCCAACCCCATTTATAAAGCAAGAAATCCCACTTATTAAACCTGACAGGGCACACCTGTGAAGTGAAAACCATTTCTGGTGACTACCTCTTGAAGCTCATCAAGAGAATGCCAAGAGTGTGCAAAGCAGTAATCAAAGCAAAAGGTGGCTACTTTGAAGACCCTAGAATAGAAGACATATTTTCAGTTGTTTCACACTTTTTGGTTAAGTATTTCATTCCACATGTGATAATTCATAGTTTTGATGCCTTCAATGTGAATCTACAATTTTCAGAGTCATGAAAATAAAGAAAACTCTTTGAATGAGAAGGAGTGTCCAAATGTTTGGTCTGTACTGTATATACATACACACACATATAAACATATAAATTTTATATATATATATAATATACATATTACACACATATATATTACATATATCTATATAGATATATATTGTATATTATATATCTCTATCTATATTATATATCTATATTATATATCTATATATATTATATATCTTTATTTATATATCTATATTATATATCTATATCTATCTATCTCTATATATCTATCTATATATGGTGTAAAGTGAAACTGACTCAGTTGCCCTTAGCAACCAATCAGATTCCACTTTTCATTCTTCACAGGCTCTTTGGAAAATAAGAGGTGGAATCTGATTGGTTGCTAACGGCAACTGAGTCAGTTTCACTTTACACCATGTTTGATAACCCTATTACACATACCGGCCACCTACTTTTGGACCACCCTGTATATATATTTAAAAATTTTCATGCTATTTTAATTGAGAAAATGCATATGTTGTTCAAGGGTGGACATTAATCTTAACGGGATTGTCCATAAATTAATTGGATGAGAAATAGACTCAGTAGACGCAGCGGCTAGCAAGCAATGTGCAGGGCTGCTGTGTTCTGCTTTGTACATTGATTAGGTCTTGCCACTGCCAGAGCAGATTCTCAGCTAATCTTTGGGGGTGGCACAAGGTGACGGACCCCCGCTGATCTCATACTGACGAATTATCCAGTGGATAGGACATCCCGGACAATCCATTGTATACAAATTGATGAGGATGTATCCGTGTATCTGGAAGCACATAGAGAATCTCTCAGAGGAGACCGTGTAACACAATCTGTGGGTTTATAAAAGTGAGAGCTTTTCCCATTACTAACCACGTCTTTCCTGTAAAGCACCTCCAGGATGTTACTAAGCAATTGACAACAGGCTTCAAGTTCCTCCTGTCGCTCCAAGTGATACTTCAGCTGATCAGTCATCATTGGGAGTAAGATCTCCCTGCACTCTGAAGATAAAGAAAACTGTTACACCGAGGAGAACGGATCTGTAACAATGAGACAGACAGAAAACACACATTTGCTTATTACAATAAAACTTAAAGGGGTTGCCCGGTATTCTGAAAAGTATGCAGTTATGGTATGGGACTGCAGACTTCTGAATCCTTGCAGAATGAGGTGTCGGTGTGCACACTGTCAGGATTCTGCAGTATTGCCAAGTGCCCGTAAGTATGCAATTTGGTAATTAAACGTGCTCAGCTTCTCCTAATTCCCTTGTAGTGACAAAAACAAGGCACATCTATTCAAAATAGGGACGAAAGTATAAAATACTGGTGATTACTGACAGCGTGTGGTGGGCACACTGTCAAGATCCAGAGGTCTGATTGACTGCAGACTCGTCAAGACACCAAACAACCCCTTTAATTAGCGGACGATAATGTCAGAATGCTTAATCTGTGCAAAAGAAGGAAATTAGAATTTTCATTATTGCTATCCACTACTAAATCGGCACAATTTTAAGCTACATCAGATTTTTCAGCCATTGAGCGTTGCCAGTGAGAATCAATATTCATTCAGCTACTGCTGGGCTATAAGGAGAACCAGTGCATCCATGCCCAAAGCATTGCATGGATAAGAAATCCCATTTATAAATACCCTCTATAGTCAGGAACGCTCAGTTAGGACGTTACGCTTGTTAATCAAGGTGTAAATCAGCTGGAGAAATCATGCGCAGGAATACAAAGGACATCCATACATTACATGCCCAGCTTATTGATCATAATCAGATATAATGTATTCTATTAGTGTAATGCCAGATTTCTCCTGTGGTGGCGCTGCAGGGGAACTGAACACTTGCTCTATGAATTTAAAGAGGACCAGCCACCAGGATTTTCTTATATAAACTAAAGTCAGTGCTATACTGGCGCTTATCCTGCTGATTCTATACATACCTTTAGTTGTGAGATCGGATGTATACTTTCTGAAATACAGGCAAGTAAAGTTTGTAAAATGCAGTTATTTGATTGATAGCAGCTACAGAATATCTAATAGGTGGGTCGGATTTTGCTTGTTATTTCCGCCCCTGTCTACTGTCTGTCCTTCCTCCCCTGCCTTTGTTATTGCAAAGGGAGGAGGGAGGAAGGACAGGCAAGCAGACAGGGGGAGGAAGGACAGGCAGGCAGACAGACAGGAGCAGGAATAACTAGCAAAACCCGACCCACCTATTAGATATTCCGTTGCACCTATCAATCAAGTAACAGTGAATTTTCCAGACTTTACTTGCCTGTATTTCAGAAACTATACATCCAATCTCACAACTAAAGATATGTAGAGAATCAGCATGATAGCGCCAGTATAGCACTGGCTTTAGTTTATATAGGAAAATCCTGGTGGCTGGTCCTCTTTAAAGGAAGTTTATCAACTCATCTTTAGTACTGGTATGGCTGGTTAGGACTTAAGGGTGCTTTACACGCAATGATATCGTTAACGAGATATCGTTGGGGTCACGTCGTTAGTGACATCCGGCGCTGTTAGCGATATCGTTGCGTGTGACACCTAGGAGCGACGATCACTGATCGTAAAAGCGTCAGAAATTGTCGATAGTTGTCACGTCGACCATTTTCATACTACCGTTGGTTGTTCATGCCGCAGGTTGTTCGCCGTTCCTGCGGCAGCACACATCGCTACGTGTGACACCGCAGGAACGGGGAACAACCTCGTACCTGCGGCCGCCCGCAATGAGGAAGGAAGGAAGGAGGTGGGCGTCCCGCTCATCTCTGCCCCTCTGCTTCTATTGGGCGGCCGCTTAGTGACGTCGTTGTAACGCCGAACGAACCGCCCCCTTAGAAAGGAGGCGGTTCGCCGGCAACAGCGACATCACTAGTCAGGTAAGTATGTGTGACGGGTGTTAGCGTTGTTGTGTGCCACGGGCATCGATTTGCCCGTGACGCACAACCGACGGGGGCGGGTACACTCGCTAGCGATATCACAGCGTGAAAAGTGCCCTTTAGTCTCAAATAAACATGACATCAGAGAAATCTAGCCTAGAAGCCAAATGCAATTTAGGCTGGAAGTTCACTGGCGGTGTCGATGCATGTGGGCTATTTCTTCCAAGTGCAATAGCACTCCCCCCAGTGCCCTTCATCTTATTTACATATGTAAAATCTACACTTGATGCCTCATGACCAGCACATCCATTCTGCAAAGTAAAGAAAAGGAAGAAAAAAAAAATTTATTTTTTTTTTTAAGAATGCAGAAAGGAACAGTTTGCTCACGTCACTTGAGTTCACATATAGTTGAAGTGGTGCATGGATCTTTGGATCTAGCATCCGTGGATGCAGAAGTAGACAGGTGGGAGATCCAGCACTTTGGTAAAAAAACAGTCTTGCTTTATTCAAAATACATAAAAGTGATATAACATACATTGCTCATGGACTGATTGGAGCCCTCGCCGGCGAGCATACGTTATATCACTTTTAGGTAGTTTGAATAAAACAAAATTTAAATAAATTAAAATGAATTAAATTAATGAATTAAAAAAGTGCTGGATCCCTCACCTCTCTACTTTTTCACCTTTATTTATTTCTTTTTAGGGTCTGCCACCCATACAACCACCCCACTATGTTCATATTCCTTACAGACACAATAGTACCTACCTTCTGCCAGGTTACATTTTTTTTTTAAAGGGGTTGTCCAGTTTAGAAATTAATTTATACATAGACTATAAGGGGATTCAGCGCTCATACGGTTTAGTATCCAGAACTTGGCATGGAGAGCAGTATTAGGGTATGTGCCCATGATCCAGAGGTGCTGTGTCCTGGACCACGAGTGTTCTCCGCAGGAGACCGCAGCTGCCTGTGCCCACGATCAGGGTTCAGGCCGCTGTGGACTTCTGCTCTGTTCTCCCTGCAGAGAACACTCGTGACTACGCAGCAATAAATTGACATGCTGCAGCTCGGCACGCCGCACCGCACGTCAGTTTATACTGGGGGGAAAAACATGCACGGTGGGCATGGAATTTCTACAAATCCTATCCACTGTGCTGGTACTGTACAATGCAGCATTTTGGACACAGCAAAAACACGGTGCATCCAAAACGCTGTGAACCCTGATCGTGGGCACACAGCCTTAAAATGTCTCTTGCTCTGGACGACTTGTCCTGCATTACACAGATAACTTAACTCAAATGGGCTGTGTGAAATGTCCCCTTAGGTCTCGCTCATGATGGCGCATAACACGGCCGAAGACTAAGCAATTTTTCGTAGGATAGAACTTAGCCCAATGTTGCGCTAGTCGATGCTGCTCCATAGTATTTTTTTTTTATGCCGATTCGTCATCAGAAAAAGAAAGCAAAAAAAAATAAAAATTGCTGCATGATGCGTATATCGTATATATACGGCACGCATCCACTCAGATCTATGGATGTGTGCAAAGCATTAGATGACATCTGAGTGCAGTCCGATATACACAGTCACAGGCAATGGAGAAGGAGAAAATTAAGCTCATGAGTATGCTGGACTACCTGCAGCACGCCAAGTAGTCCTGTAATGATAATCTACTGCTGATTAAACTGTGATTTTATGAAAAGTACACTAAGCAGCTCAGTAAGGGACACCTCTCTAGAATCAGGGTATCTGCCCCTACAATATGCTGTTCTCAAATTAGGAGGCAAAAACCTGGTGACAGATTCCCTTTAAGGCATCAGTGATAATGAGATGACTGATTCAAAGTTCTGTTTGTCCATACAACATGCTATTCTTGGAGGCCAGTATACAGAGTCCAGCTGGGGTGCCAGTGAACCATCGCTGGCAGATTCGTTTTTATTTTTTCTTTCTCTTCTATAATTCTGCAAAAGCACAGATTTTGCTGCTGATTGACAGGTAATGCGCAACACTAGGATTTGATTGCAGATTTTTACGGCCTCCGTCAAAGGCAATTCAGACAATCAGCCACAAATCCCTGCTCTTTGTGCATCAAAACTGACATGCTGAGGATTTAAAAGCGATGTAAACTTTTTTTTTATTATTGTTCATTTGTTTCTTAAGTGCAAAGTTAAGGAACTTTATAAAGAGTCTTCAATAAAAAATTTCTACTGTTTTACTGCAGAATGTATGCAAGTCTGTAATCTAGCCGAGAGATCGGGAAAAATGTTGCAATTCCATCAGAGCTCATGCTTGTGATGGCCCTTTTCTCAATATTAGAGATAGCAGGAGGGAGGTGTTTGCATACAGGTCTCCGTGGCAAGGAGAAGGAAGAAAGCATCTCAGGTAGGGCAGAGAAATTAGTGTACAGATAAGGAGGACAGCACTTAAAGAGAAAGCAAATGCTCGACAGAAACTGTGTTGATATATGGAAACAACTTAAGACAGCAGCACCCTGGACACACACAGAGCTCACATCCAGCCTATATTACTGGGAGAAACACAGAGCTCACATCTAGCCTATAATACTGGGAGAAACACAGAGCTCACATCCAGCCTATATTACTGGAGAGACACACAGAGCTCCCATCCAGCCTATATTACTGGGAGAGACACAGAGCTCACATCTAGCCTATATTACTGGGAGACACACAGAGCTCACATCTAGCCTATATTACTGGGAGAGACACAGAGCTCACATCTAGCCTATAATACTGGGAGAAACACAGAGCTCACATCCAGCCTATATTACTGGGAGACACACAGCTCACATCCAGCCTATATTACTGGGAGAGACACACAGATCTCACATCCAGCCTATATTGCTGGGAGAGACACACAGAGCTCACATCCAGCCTATGTTACTGGGAGAGACACACAGAGCTCACATCCAGCCTATGTTACTGGGAGACACACACACAGCTCACATTCAGCCTATATTACTGGGAGATATACACACAGCTCACATCCAGCCTATATTACTGGGAGAGACACACAGAGCTCACATCCAGCCTTTATTACTGGGAGACACACACAGAGCTCACATCCAGACTATATTACTGGGAGAGACACACAGAGCTCACATCCAGCCTATGTTACTGGGAGACACACACACAGCTCACATTCAGCCTATATTACTGGGAGACACACACACAGCTCACATCCAGCCTATATTACTGGGAGAGACACACAGAGCTCACATCCAGCCTTTATTACTGGGAGACACACAGCTCACATCCAGCCTATATTACTGGGAGAGACACACAGATCTCACATCCAGCCTATATTGCTGGGAGAGACACACAGAGCTCACATCCAGCCTATGTTACTGGGAGAGACACACAGAGCTCACATCCAGCCTATGTTACTGGGAGACACACACACAGCTCACATTCAGCCTATATTACTGGGAGATATACACACAGCTCACATCCAGCCTATATTACTGGGAGAGACACACAGAGCTCACATCCAGCCTTTATTACTGGGAGAGACACACAGAGCTCACATCCAGACTATATTACTGGGAGAGACACACAGAGCTCACATCCAGCCTATGTTACTGGGAGACACACACACAGCTCACATTCAGCCTATATTACTGGGAGAGACACACAGACCTCACATCCAGCCTTTATTACTCGTAGATACAGAACTCACATCCAGCCTATATTATTGGGAGAGACACAGAGCTCTCATACAGCCTATATTACTGGGAGGGAAACTCTTGAAAAAAATCTGAAAATTGGATCAGGCTACAAAGTACATATCAGTGATCCCAAAATGAATGAATGAAGGAATGAAGATTGCACACTGAAACTTTGTGCAATTTTATTAACCACAAACATATGTATATTTTTTTTACCATGTCAGATATGTCCATAGCATTAAAATAAAGCCATACTGCAAGTTGACTTTTGCAGCGTGTGAATGGGATTTTATAAAATCACATTCATGTACATGGTACTGCAAGATGTAACCTACGCAAATCTTCAGATAAAACCTGTCAAATTTTTGACATGTGAAGAACATTTGCTTCTCTATCCATGACATAACCTGGGATAAGTGTATTGGATAGTACATAATGGGGTTTAAGCTGCTTCCTATGAAAGCTAATGATGGCCGTACATCTGGAATAAGTAATACGTGGCGTTCACCATCACAGGTGCGGAGAGAGAACAGTGTCATCTCCATATACAGGTACTTATGCACAGGAGCTGTAAGCGATGAGGGAGCAGATGACATGCACAGAATGCCAATGGCCGCCATTGACTGATTCCCCAGTGAAGAGCCCCTGTACAATTACCAAGGTAGGTTCCTTTATTCATGCATCAGATCAATATGCCTTCTGAACTTGTAAGGTTAAGCCTAAGGCTACGGGGCTCTGAGCCACTGGTGTCCTGGGTTGAAATCCAACCGGGGGATTAGATGTGTATAGAGTTTTTATGTTCTCCATGTTTCAGTTTCCTTCTAAGCTACACTAAAGGGATATTCCTTGATACCGATCAGAGCTCACAGAACGTTTTTTTCCAAAGGTTTCACGATACAAATTCAAGGTTTTCGTTCATTTTTTTACTTTTCTTTTTTTGTCATCATCACTATGATCCTCTCTATATTGCTGCATACAATACATGCTAAGTCCCATCTACAGATGATGCACAAACGACAATAACGTTATTCCTCCCGGCGGTGTCCCGTTTTCAGTCATTGGGGTGGCGTCGGAGCAGGTTTAGTCACTACTTTGTATATGTAGAGCGGTGACTGTAGCCGCACCCCCCCCCCTGCACTGATAGTGAGGGGGAGAACAGAGGTTGTTTCCACAGTTACGGCAGTGGCATTTCATTCATACACAGAGCGGTGACTGAATCTGTGCCAACCCCACCCCTGTGACTGAAGCCAGAACGCTGCCGGGAAAATAAAGTTTGTTTCAAGCATTGAATCTAGATGAAGAGAGGTAATTATTCCCCTATACTCTGCCCTGGTCAGACCCCACCTGGAATACTGTGCACAGTTCTGGGCGCCCCAATTCAAGAAAGTCATCGATATATTGGAGCAAGTCCAGAGAAGAGCAACCAAGATGGTAGAAGGTCTGCAAACCATGTCCTATGAAGAACGGCTAAGAACTAGGAATGTTTAGTTTGAAAAAGAGAAGGCTGAGAGGAGACTTAATAGCGGTCTACAAATATCTGAAAGGAAGTCACAGTGCAGAGGGAACTACCCTATTCTCATTAGCACAAGGAAGTACAAAAAGCAATGGGATGAAACTTAAAGGATGGAGATTCAGATTAGACATTAGGAAAAACTTTCTGACAGGGAGGGCAGTCAGGGAGTGGAACAGGCTTCCACGGGAGGTAGTGAGGGCAGTCAGGGAGTGAAGCAGGCTACCACAGGAGGTAGTGAGGGCAGTCAGGGAGTGGAACAGGCGACGATGGGAGGTGGTGAGGTCAGTCAGGGAGTGGAACAGGTTACCACGGGGGTAGTGAGGGCAGTCAGGGAGTGGAACAGGCTACCACAGGAGGTAGTAAGGGCAGTCAGGGAGTGGAACAGGCTACCGCGGGAGGCAGTGAGGGCAGTCTGGGAGTGGCACAGGCTACCGCGGGAGGTGGTGAGGGCAGTCAAAGAGGCTACCATGGGAGGTGGTGAGCTCTCCTTCAATGGAAACGTTCAAGCGGAAACTGTATAAACATATAGCTGGGATGATTTAGAAAGCCTGCAGTTGCAGGGGGTTGGACCCGATGGTCCTTGAGGTCCCTTCCAACTCTACCATTCTATGATTCTATGTTTCCTCTCGGCAGCCAGGTTCAATGTGCAGGCGCCAGGCAGGTTTCAAATGCTATTAACCTGCAGATTAATCCTGAATCTGCAGGTTAATTATGTTTTTTTAGGTTCCCTTTACTAGTCTTATCCAACTTAACAGGTTTAATTTTAATGCAGGTTGAGTAGAGGGGAGAGGCTCCTGCTGCAGCCACAAGTCAAAGATCAGCAGGAGATTATCTTCTCTGCTCTGCAAGGTTTCTAGAAAACACACTGTTTCAGGATCAACCAGAAAATTCTGTAGACTAACAAAAGAAAATAACTGAGGTCAACTATATATGTGGCTTAATTTAAATATTAATTTCGAGGTTTTGTGCTTTTTTTAACATTGCAATTAGAAGGGGGGACTGATAAGTGATGACAAGTGTACAGCGCTGCAGAATGTGCTGCGGCAATATACCTGCAAGGGAAGATCCTAAATTCCTGTGAGCAGAGCTGAGAATACAAAGCTCGATACAAGTAAATACATCATAAACTAAAAGATCTTCAGATCAATTCTGGACTAAACTGGGAAATGGACTGAAATCTAATTTGCTTGCATTTAAGGGTAAATCCCACAGAAGGCTCGGATCTGATATTGATCTGCACCATTGTATATGACCTATATTTTCAAGAGCAGCGTAATAACAGTAAATGCCAGAAAAAAAAAACATGCACAAAAAAAATGTATTACTAAGAAAAAGAGGTGGTAGAAATGCGGCTATACTGCCCCAGCCCCATGTTTGCGAGTCTGCATAGAAAGTGACCTTGATGCTGCTTATCACAGTGACATTGCTCGTTTAAGAGAAAGCATTAAAATGGTCCATACTGCGGCTTTCCTGGAGGTAAATGACTATTATCAGACATAAAATGCAGTGATGCAGACCATTCCCTTCTTACCGAGCTGGCTGAAAAGGTCGCTGTGTACTATCTCAATAAGGCAGTACAGCTTCTGTCGCACCAGCCGATCTCTAGGAACGTTCACGATGAAGTCCGTAAAAAGTTTGCTGCGGAAAAAGCAAAGTTCAAGTTTAAATGCAAAAAAAAACACTAGCAAGAAATTCTCAATAATCCCAAAAAATAAATAAAAATAATATGAAAGAAAAAGGATAATCCATAATTACAACATATTTTTTAATTTCCTTTTCTTTGGAGGTTTTAAATGGAAACGCTCATGTCATATATGCATTACTCCAGTAAGCAGAATGTGAGAAATCACGTGTCGCAACATCTGACGCCGGTTACAGAATTTCATGCTTATGATGACCACTTTGGAAGGAGAATGTCTCTAGAAGAAGCTGAGGAGTTGTGACTATTGCAGCTGTGTTGTTTAGCTGCATTGGAGAGAATGGAGTGCAGGGACTTCTGATCACGCGCGCGGACCCTAAACCCGGCGTCTGGGGCGGTTACAATGGACACAGGTAAGCTCGTCACTGCTGAGGATGCTGGGTAGTCGGGCATTGAACAGCATGTTAGTACGCGGGCGTGCCAAAATGCTAAGAGGGCGGACTAGCTGGGGAAAATCATGCCCTTGTGTATAGTCCATGTGCTCATTAGCATATGATAAAAGATCTTTAGAAATACTTTTTCTAAAGATCTCTTTATCTATACTAGTGTATACAGGGACGGTTTGGCAGGAATTAGCAATATTTACCCAGACCTGCCTGTGGTTCCGGGTGCATATTAGACCTGATAGGTTCCCTTTAAACTACAGTGGAACCTCGGTTAACAAGTAACCCGGTGTGCGCAAGTATTTCGCTATATGAGCAAAGCTTGCTGTAAATTTGTAAATCAGTTTACGAGTAAGCTTTGCCGTCCGAGCAAAATACTCACCGCACACACTTCCGGTTCCGTACTTCCACCACGCTCTAACCGTCCGCACAAACACACATATTATGCTAACCTTACCTTCCGTTCCATCGCCGGCCTCCCGGTTCTTGTAGTTCGCCGCTACAGGATGTATATCAGGTAACAATCGCAACGAGGGAGGAACTTCCGGTGTCAGCCGCTACTCAAAGGCAGCTGATGAGACATTATCGCGATGGTTAGCCGATACACATCCTGTACCGGCGAACTACAAGAACCAGGAGGCCGGCGAGGGAACGGAAGGTAAGGTGAGCATAATATGTGTGTGTTTGTGCATGTGTAGAATGGCACAATAGGGGTCCAGGATGGGACATTGAAGAAGTTGTGGAAGGAATTGTCTGCATTGCATTGTTTCCTATGGGAAATCTTGCTTTGCTGAACGAGTAACTTGGTTTACAAGCACAGACCCAGGACAGATTGTTCTCAATAACCAAGGTTCCACTGTAGTTTATAAAGTACAAAATGCCTTTGGTCAGAAAAAAATAACTTTACACGACTTGATCTTAGGCAAGAGGACTATTATAATTCTCTGGAGGTCAATCTAGAAATATCTATGTCTATAAGTGGGAAAACGTCCAAGGAGAATTCCATCACATGGTATTGGTGGGATTCATGAGGATGGCTACTTACCTCAACTCCTTTGGATCAAACACAAGCTTCACATCATTCACAATAGTTGGTAGATATTTCAGTGCAGCGCCCTGGAAAAAAAAAATCATGAAGTAACATTACAAATCAGATTTTACATTCTTGCTAAATATAGAAAAAAAGTGACAATACTTTTTCAAAAAATGATAGTTCTTGGCGCTGCATCGTGCTAAATCTAAACAGGACTCGCACTGCAGACCACTATGGCAGCTTATATGCACTATGCAATCTAGTATAGATTACTTTAAACTGCCCATGTAAACGACTG
Organism: Anomaloglossus baeobatrachus; assembly: GCF_048569485.1. Taxonomy (NCBI): domain Eukaryota; kingdom Metazoa; phylum Chordata; class Amphibia; order Anura; family Aromobatidae; genus Anomaloglossus; species Anomaloglossus baeobatrachus. Next base: position 42,929,662 of record NC_134357.1, on the reverse strand, counting down.
CCGATTGGTAAAAGTCAGATCATGCCACCCTGGTTTATTTACTGTATGTAAACGGAGCTATAGAAGATGTGAAGTTGTCAAAATATTTACATGTCAATGTGTTTCTGAATTCCAGAGTAAAGCATTTTTATTCATATACAAATGAAGTAGTGGGCAGCACAGCGGCCCAACGGTGAGCACAGCGCGGCGGCCCAAAGGTGAGCACAGCGCGGCGGCCCAACGGTGAGCACTGAGCGGCGGCCCAACGGTGAGCACTTGCGCGGCGGCCCAACGGTGAGCACTTGCGCGGCGGCCCAACGGTGAGCACTTGCGCGGCGGCCCAACGGTGAGCACTTGCGCGGCGGCCCAACGGTGAGCACTTGCGCGGCGGCCCAACGGTGAGCACTTGCGCGGCGGCCCAACGGTGAGCACTTGCGCGGCGGCCCAACGGTGAGCACTTGCGCGGCGGCCCAACGGTGAGCACTTGCGCGGCGGCCCAACGGTGAGCACTTGCGCGGCGGCCCAACGGTGAGCACTTGCGCGGCGGCCCAACGGTGAGCACTTGCGCGGCGGCCCAACGGTGAGCACTTGCGCGGCGGCCCAACGGTGAGCACTTGCGCGGCGGCCCAACTGTGAGTACTGCACGGCGGCCCAGTGATTAGCACTGCATGATGGCCCAGTTATTAGCACTGAACGATGGCTCAGGGGTTAGCATTGTTGCTTCACAGTATTGGGGTCCTGGGTTCAAATACCAGCAAGCACAACATCTGAAGAGTGTTTGTATGTTCTCCGCATGTTTGCGTGGGTTTCCTCTGGGTTCTCCTGTGTCCTTCCACATTCCAAAGACATACTGATTGGAAATGTAGATTGTGAGCCCCAATAGGGACAGTGATCTCTGTAAAGCGCGGTGGAATATGATGGCGCTATATACGCAAGGCATAATAAGTATTAAGTTCTCTTGTCCTCACTGATCACTTCCCAAGACTCTGCCTCTCTAGCAGTTTTCAGTTTTGTTAGCTTGATAGCTTCCTTGTCTGATCCTTGATGTCACGCTGACAATGAGCTATCAATCAAATTAAAGGGGCAGGTGTTAGGTAAAGAAACAACCTCAGGAAACTGCAGCTCTTTAATGTCTCTACCACACCTGCAGCACTTAAGCATTTTTATTTTTTGCATGCAAATAGGGCGTTATTACACAGGAATGCAGCAGCAACAGATAAAAGATATCAAGGGGTCGATTGATTTACATTTCAAAGTCCTGCATGCCCATATATGCAGTTTGCGATGGAGAGATGATCATATTGACAAATTCCCTTTAACCAAGACAAATTTTTGAATTTTTTTCCAAAGTGAATGATTATTTCAGAGGGCGAGATAATAGGAGAAGCAGCTCATAAGTGGAGAAAAAAAAAAGTTCAATGCCAAGACATATTACAAAATATTCGCATGTGCAATATATTGATTGATGCAAAGTTTGTTGTACGGACAGCAACGATTTAAAACCGCAGAAATTACAGAGACGCGGCATAAGAAGGACAACGGTGTAAAGTAATGCGACATAAAAACAGCAAAATATACCAAAGAAGAGGAATCTAGTTTAATATTCGGAGCAACTTTTTCCTCTCTGAAGGGGGATGTGAAATCTACAAGGAGGATTAAAGAAGCAGAGCAAGGTGAGTAATAATAAATAAACTTGTTCCTGATATCTCCATGTCTTCCCCTGGGGTTTGCCTCTTATATCATAGATGAAACAGCCAGCCTTTTTTTGATGGGTGCAGGAAGACGTCCTTGCTAAGCAAATGCCTGCCTGATAAACCCTCCCGGGAAGTCATTTGGGCTGGTGTTTGACGTAGACACAATTATAGCACTTTTTTTTTGTTTCGGTTGCCCTGCATAATAGTAAAGGATGAAGATCTGGAGCGTGCAGGGGCTGTGGAATCCATTGCTAATTTATACTCTCAAGGAACGGAATTTCAATTTTTTTTTTCTTTTCGCTTGAAGTGTAAATTACTATTTCGTGATTACAAATTTAACACAAAAGCGCAAAAGGGAATAAACACACAAACATATACTCTAGACAAGTATGAAAAAAAATGTAAAATAGATCCACATCACATAAATAAAACATGTCGTAGAGCAATATGTGCAGCAAACAGGCCACATTCTACCTTATAATGAGGGTTTAAGAGGCAAGATTTCTCCTTAATGAAACCACCAAGATGGCTTAAGGGGGAAGTCATCATCACAAAATGGCCTATTGATTAAAGGGAACCGGTCATCAAAAATTTTGCACTAAACCTAAAAGATTCCCCCTCTGCAGCTCCTGGGCTGCATTCTAGCAATGTTCCTGTTCTCGTGCACCCTTTCAGACCAAAATAAAGACTTTATAAAGTGGTACCTTTTTGAATTCAAATCTTGATAATGGTACACGGGGGCGGACTCTCTGCTGTCCGTTAGTCTGCTTCCGGCCGTTCCCCCATCGCGCAATTTCATACCTCAGGAGGCCGCCCAGTGCGTCCGAGGTCTCGCGCATGCGCCGTGCCACTCTAGCGGGACTGTGCAATGTGCACAGTGTGACCGCTGGTGACGTGTTGCGCAGGCGCGAGATTATGGGCGGCGCTGTGATTGTCATCAGCAAGTACCCGCCCATAATCTCGTGCCTGCGCTTTCACCGCCGCCTCCACCGTTCTGCGCAAGCGCTGGCCAGCTTACCTCACGTCACTTCTATCCCATCATGCCCTGGATCAGGAAATAGATGGGAGGAGCGGAGCAGGACACCAACGAATAGGAGGAGACGCGGAGAGAAGCTACCGACGTACATAGTCTAGGCGGCCTCCTGAGGTATGAAATTGCGCGATGGGGACGGCCTAAAGCGGCAGGAGGCAGAGTAACGGACACCAGAGAGCCCGCCCCTGTGTACCATTATCAAGATTTGAATACAAAAAAGGTACCACTTTATAAAGTCTTTATTTTGGTCAGAAAGGGGGCACAAGAACAACAGGAACCTTGGTAGAATGCAGCCCAGGAGCTGCGGAGGGGGAAACTTTTAGGTTTAGTGCAAAATTTCTGATGACAGGTTCCCTTTAAGGCTATACGAGCATGCTGTAGTTTTGTGTCTTCACCGAAAAATGCACCCTCTAGCAGAAAAACGCACCTTGTGCCAGAAAACGCATCCAAAAAAGCATACGTTTTTGGTGCATTTTCCGTGTTGTTGTCCCATGCATTTTTTTTTTTTAATAAATAGTGATGTGCGGACTCACAGATACTGTGAAGTTTTCAGACTTCTTGCCTTATTTTCTGTCACTTTGCATTAATGTTTTTTTTTTTCCATTGGCTATCTGGCTTCTTGTTCTGCTGCCCACACCTTGCCCTCAGTCAATATGGATTCCTCAACTTCTATGTTCCTGCACTGTTCCCTGACAATTACTACTACTATTGCTACTTTGAAGAACCTAGAAAAGACATATTTTCAGTTGTTTCACACTTTTTTTTGATAAGTATTTCATTCCACATGTGTTAATTCATAGTTTTGATGGCTTCAATGTGATTCCTCTATTTTCAGAGTCATGAAAATAAAAAAAAAAAACCTCTTTGAATGAGAAGGGTGTGTCCAAACCTTTGGTCTGTACTGTATATAATAGCACACAAACATTTCGTTGAAAGAGTTGGTCATTTTGTGAGAATAGCTTTCCTTTAAAGAAGTTTTACAGAGGCCAGGCAGCACTAACTGGGGAAAAAAATATGCAAATAGTCTCTTTACAGAGGAATTGAACAGCGCCTCCGCCTGGCAGTGGCTGCAATCCAAAAAGTCAATATTGGACCTTCGACAAAGGTCAAGATCCCAAAAATAGTTGTCTGCGGTTGATGATGATTCTGGTTTGTCCTTTTCCAATAAGACATACGGCAATGCTATTTACAAGGGTCAATAGTGACATCTAAGATTCCACCTAAACACTTAGCACTACAGACCCCGTTCCCTTCACATTTATCCATTTATAGGGTGCAGGCTTCATAAGTAAATGAAATCCGAAATTAAAAATAATAATAAATCGAGAGTCAAATGAAAACAAAACAAAACAAAACAAAATGTCAGTACAAAAGGAGACAAAGCGGATTGTAATCGCTCTGCTGCGGCACTGATGCAACTAAGACAACAAATCTGGATTACTGGACATAATTACTGAGAGCGGGAAATGAGATTGTAAAGAGGTCAAAATGTGACACAGATTGATGGCAGCCTCTGCAAAAGGTTCTCCACTGGGTTAAAATTAGAGACTCAAAAGCAGCGGGTGAAATTATCGTGATTGGAATAACCATCTATCTATAATAGCCTGGCACGATGGTTTAACCTCTTACCAACCGGCGAAACGCCTTTTTACGGCGGTCTTTAAAATGACCTTATAACTCAGCGCTGTAAAAAGGCAGCGCTCAGGAATAAGTAAATAGTACATCATTTGTGGTTAGCCCGGTTCCTATGGGATTACAACTCGAATTAGTGGATTATTAAATGAGACTTATTGCCAGCTGGCAATTAATTTTTCTCAATTTGTAGATGATTTATTTATTTATTTTTTTAAAGTGAAGATATTTCTATGATGGGCCACTTAAATTGGGTACAGTGAATCCAAATAATAATAATAATAATAATAATAATAATAATAAATAAAAATAATATAAAAATAATTGAAAAAGCAAAAAAAAACAAACCATCAAAACAAGACAAATTATTGAATATAGCATATGATAAAAGAAATGCAGTCCCAGTAAGTAGTTGATTTAGGGAAGATCTTCTACGATGGGCCACTTAAATTGGGTACCGTGAATCCAAATAATAATAATAATAATAATAATAATAATAATAATAATAATAATAATAATAATAATAAATAAAAATAATTGAAAAAGCCAAAAAAAAGTTGATTTAGCCAGGCCTTTAACCAAAAAGGGGCATTCACTATGGTTAGAGGAAAGGAGGTATAATCATAATCTCAGACGCAGATTCTTTACTGTAAGAGCAGTGAGACTATGGAACTCTCTGCCACCTGTTATAATGATTGATTCACTACTAAAATTTGAGAGACCTTGATGACTTTTTTGAAAAATATGATATTATTGGTTATGTGCACTAGATTCTGTGATCTAGCGAACTAGTCTGATTGCCGTATGTGGAGTTGGGAAGCAATTTTTCCCCCTAATGTGACGCTTACTGTCTGTTTGCCTTCCTCTAGATCAACATGCTAGGTTAGGTCATGGTCTGAACTCGATGGACTTAAGTCTACCTTAAACACTATGAAACAGGAGCGGTCTTCATCAGAGGCAGTCCTTGTCAACAACACTCCTGCATGTCTACCTGTAGGATGGGGCTTCTTGACCAAGAGTAAGCAACTTAAAAATAAATTAGAATAGAAATGAGGAGTTGGATCCAATGGTCTGGTTATTTCACTATCAGCATCGGGAGGAGGGAGAGAAAGGGGGAGACAAGTTACCGAATCTTTTCCATGATATAGCAATGATAAGTAAAAGGGCTATTCTTCAGAAGTGGCTGGTGAAAAAAATACCAACAAAAGACGAACTGGTAAATCAATTGAAAAAAACGCTCATGTTGGAGAAGGTGATGGTGGAGAGGTGTAAAGAAAGGATGACAGCAACATTTTTCAGTAAATGGAGAAAGTTCATAAGCATTATATGTTCTAGAGAAGAAATAATACAAATAATGTCCACATTTATGTCTACGGAATGGTACATGAAGGAAGACCTGTCAGGGTCCCTGTGCGAGCTGAAAGTATAGCTGGCTAGAGTCTAGGTCGTGTCGCATGGGGAGGGGAGGGGGGGATAGTGTTTATAAGTAATGTTTGTAACAAGTTATGAAGGAAGGCTGAAGGGGGGTAGCGGAGACTGAATAATGGAAATATACACTGACGAAGAAGGGGAAGGAGCAAATTTGATGACCGTGACAAATATTTGATCGATAAATTGTAGAGACTATGTTATTTGCGATTTTGATTTGTTGACCCTTATTTTCTTCATTTTGTACCCTATTTTACCATTGCAAGAAAATAAATAAAAATTTGGTTTAAAAAAAAATAAATAAATTAAATCGGCTTTTTTTTTTTTTTTTTTTTTTTAAATCAAGACTACAAGGCACTCACAGTTCAAAAAAGAGAATTTTGTTTACTTACCGTAAATTCTTTTTCTTATAGTTCCGTATTGGGAGACCCAGACCATGGGTGTATAGCTTCTGCCTCCGGAGGACACACAAAGTACTACACTAAAAAGTGTAGCTCCTCCCTCCGAGCATATACACCCCCTGGATAACCAAATCTAGCCAGTTTAGTGCAAAAGCTGAAGGAGAATAGCCACCCACAAGTAGAGGTAGGGCAAGAACCGGAACAACCGGAGCCTCTGTCTACAACAACAGCCGGTGATAACACGCGGAACAAGAAACTGCCAACAGGCAACAGGGAGGGTGCTGGGTCTCCCAATACGGAACTATAAGAAAAAGAATTTACGGTAAGTAAACAAAATTCTCTTTTTCTTTATCGTTCCTATGGGAGACCCAGACATTGGGACGTCTCAAAGCAGTCCATGGGTGGGAATAAACAGAAAACTGAGAAGTAGGCGGAACCTAACTTCACAAATGGGCGACAGCCGCCTGAAGGATGCGTCTGCCCAAGCTCGCATCTGCCGAAGCATGAGCATGCACTTGGTAGTGCTTCGAAAAGGTATGCAGACTAGTCCAAGTGGCAGCCTGACAGACCTGCTGAGCCGTAGCCTAGTGCCTGAAAGCCCAAGAGGCACCGGACAGCTCTGGTCGAGTGTGCCTTGATCCCCGGCGGGGGAGGCACCTGAGTACACTGGTAGGCATCGGAAATGGCCGACCTAATCCAACGAGCTAAGGTCGGCTTAGAAGCCGAGAGGCCCTTACGCCGACCTGTGGTCAGCACAAAAAGAGAGGTGCACCGCCTAAGAACAGCGGTGCGAGAGACATAGATCCGGAGCGCCCGCACCAGATCCAGAGTATGCAACGCTTTTTCAAAGCGATGAACAGGAGCCGGACAAAAGGAAGGCAGGGAAATGTCCTGGTTAAGGTGGAAAGGAGAAACCACCTCAGGGAGAAAGTCCGGAGTCGGACGAAGAACCACCTTGTCTTGATGAAAAACCAAAAAAGGTGACTCCGAAGAGAGCGCAGCCAAATCAGAAACTCTCCTGAGGGAAGATATGGCCACTAGAAAGACCACCTTCTGTGAAAGACGAGACAAAAACATCCCTAAGAGGCTCAAAGGGGGGTTTCTGCAAGGCCGTGAGGACCAGATTGAGGTCCCAGGGATCCAAGGGCCGCCGGTAAGGCGGAATGATGTGAGACGCGCCCTGCATGAAGGTGCGCACCTGGGCCAGTCGGGCGATACGCCGCTGGAACAACACTGACAGAGCAGAGACTTGTCCCTTGAGGGAATTGAGGGATAGTCCTAGCTGCAGACCGGACTGTAGAAAAGACAGGAGGGTCGGCAAGGAAAAAGGCCAAGGAGCATGGCCGGAAGAGCGACACCAGGACAGGAAAATCCTCCAGGTCCTGTGATAGATTTTGGCCGATGAAGACTTCCGAGCCCGAGTCATAGTGGAGATGACCTCAGGAGGAATACCAGAAGTCGTCAAGATCCAGAACTCAAGAGCCACGCCGTCAATCTGAGAGCCGCAGAATTCTGGCGGAAAAACGGACCTTGTGAGAGAAGGTCTGGACGGTCCGGAAGATGCCACGGCACCTCTACGGACAGATGGAGCAGGTCTGGGTACCAAGCTCGCCTGGGCCAGTCCGGAGCAATGAGGATGACCCGACGGCCCTCCATTCTGATCTTGCGCAGGACTCTGGGCAAAAGCGCTAGAGGGGGAAACACATAGGACAGACGAAACTGGGAGCGATCTTGAACCAGAGCGTCCGCTGCAAAGGCCTGAGGATCGTGGGAGCGAGCCACGTAAACCGGAACCTTGTTGTTGAGCCGGGATGCCATTAGATCCACGTCCGGAGTGCCCCACTTGCGGCAGATTGACCGAAACACTGCCGGATGCAGGGACCACTCGCCGCTGTCCACGGTTTGGCGGCTGAGATAATCTGCTTCCCAGTTTTCCACGCCTGGGATGTGGACTGCGGAGATGGTGGACTTGGAGTCCTCCGTCCACTGAAGGATGCGTTGAACCTCCAACATTGCCAGGCGGCTGCGTGTCCCGCCTCGGTGATTTATGTAGGCAACCGCTGTCGCGTTGTCTGACTGGACTCTGATGTGCTTGCCCGCCAACAGATGGTGAAAGGCTAGGAGAGCTAGAAGCACAGCTCTGGTTTCCAGCACATTGATCGAGAGGGCTGATTCGGACGGAGTCCAAGTGCCCTGCGCTCTGTGGTGGAGATATACCGCTCCCCAGCCGGATAGACTGGCATCCGTGGTGAGGATCACCCAGGACGGGGCCAGGAAGGAGCGTCCTTGAGACAGAGAAAGGGGCCGAAGCCACCACTGAAGGGAGCCCCTGGTCTGTGGCGACAGAGCCACTAACCTGTGCAAGGAGGAGGTCCGCTTGTCCCAACAGCGGAGAATGTCCAGCTGTAGAGGACGCAGATGGAACTGGGCAAAGGGAACCGCCTCCATTGACGCCACTATCTGACCGAGCACCTGCATTAGGTGCCTGATGGAATGACGGCGGGGCCTCAGCAAAGAGCGCACCGCCAGACGGAGAGACTGCTGTTTGACTAAGGGCAGCTTCACAAGTGCCGGCAGAGTCTCGAATTGCATCCCTAGGTACGTGAGCCTCTGGGTCGGAGTCAGAGTGGATTTGGGCAGATTGACAAGCCACCCGAATTGGACTAGAGTGGCGAGAGTGAGAGAGACACTCCGCTGACAGTCTGCGCTGGACGAAGCCTTGACTAGAAGGTCGTCCAGGTAAGGAATCCCTGCCAACCCCTGGAGGTGCAGAACCGCAACCACTGCTGCCATGACCTTGGTGAATACTCGAGGGGCCGTGGCTAACCCGAAGGGGAGAGCCACGAATTGGAAATGTTCCTCTCCGATTGCAAAACGTAGCCAACGCTGGTGTGAAACTGCAATTGGCACATGCAGATAAGCATCTCTGATGTCGATGGATGCTAGGAAATCTCCTTGGGTCATTGAGGCAATGACTGAGCGCAGAGACTCCATGCGAAAATGCCGCACCTGAACATGCTTGTTGAGAAGCTTGAGATCCAGGATGGGCCGGAAGGAACCGTCCTTTTTGGGGACTAGGAAGAGATTTTAGTAGAATCCTCTGAACCGTTCCTGGGCGGGAACCAGTACAATTACTCCGTTGGCCTGCAAGGATGCTACGGCCTGAGAGAAGGTGGCGGCCTTGGAGCAGGGGGAAGTTGACAGAAAAAATCTGTTTGGCGGGCTGGAAGAGAATTCTATCCTGTAGCCGTGGGAGATGATATCCCGCACCCACTGGTCGGAGACGTGTTGAAACCACAGGTCGCCAAAGTGGGAGAGCCTGCCACCGACCAAGGACGTTGCTGGCGCGGCTAGATAGTCAAGAGGAGGCTGCCTTAGTGGCAGCAGCTCCTGCGGACTTCTGAGGACGCGGCTTCGTGCGCCAGTTGGGTTTTTGGTCCTTGGCTGAGTTAGTGGACGAGGCCGAGGGCTTAGAGGATGACCAGTTGGAGGAACGAAAGGAACGAAACCTCGACTGGTTCCTACCCTGAGCAGGTTTCCGGCATTTAGTTTGTGGCATGGAAGTACTCTTCCCGCCAGTAGCTTCCTTAATAATTTCATCCAGTTGTTCACCGAATAGCCTGGATCCAGCAAAAGGGAGCCCAGCAAGGTACTTCTTTGAAGAAGCATCTGCCTTCCATTCTCGAAGCCACAAGATCCTGCGGATAGCGAGGGAATTAGCCGAAGCCACCGCAGTGCGGTGAGAAGCCTCCAGCATGGCAGACATGGCATAGGATGAAAAAGCCGAAGCTTGGGAAGTTAAGGCAACCATTTCGGGCATGGATTCCCTGGTGAGGGAATGCATCTCCTCTAGAGAAGCAGAGATGGCTTTGAGAGCCCACACTGCTGCAAAAGATGGGGAGAACGAGGCCCCTGCCGCCTCATATACAGATTTGGCCAGAAGGTCAACCTGGCGGTCAGTGGAATCTTTAAGAGAGGTGCCATCAGCCACTGATACCACCGTCCGGGCTGAGAGTCTAGACACCGGAGGGTCTACCTTAGGTGAATGAGCCCATTCCTTGACCACCTCAGGTGGAAAGGGAAATCGGTCATCAGAACCACGCTTTGGGAAGCGTTTGTCAGGACAGGCCCTAGGCTTGGTCACAGTGGCCTGAAAACTGGAGTGGTTAAAGAACACACTCCTTGTCCTCTTAGGCAAGGTAAACTGGTGCTTTTCTGCCAGAGAGGGTTGCTCCTCTGATACTGGCGGATTGAGGTCCAGTACAGAATTAATGGACGCAATCAAATCACTAACATCTGCGTCACTTTCGGACAGATCAATGGGGCACATGGAGGTAGCGTCCGAGCCCCCAGTAAAAGCATCCTCCTCGTCCTGCGAGTCAGCTCGTGAATCAGAGCCACGGGACGAGGAAGGAGAGGGATCTCTGCGTCTCCTCTTAGGAGGACGGGGAGAATCCTCTGTGAGCTCCGCTGAGAGAGCCCTAGCAGCAGAGGCACCCTGAGAAGTGGGCTGATGCATGTTCAGCAAAGTCTGGGACAGCTGTCCCATGGAGTCGGCAAAAGACTGGGAGATTGACCTAGAGAAGGCTTCTACCCAAGCCGGGGGTTCAGCCACCGGAGCAGCCGGAGGGACCACTGTGGGTGCGATTACAGGCTGAGGCATTGTCAGGTTAGAGCAGGTATCACAATGTGGATATGTGCTCGGTTCAGGCAGTATGAGCTTACATGCAGTGCATATGGAGTACAGCCTTGCAGCCTTGCTCCTTCTGTGAGACATGCTGCTGAAGTGGGGGCTCTGAGCCAGAATGACCCCCAGAGAGTATATAAGCAGCTCCACAACCGGAGGTTGTGGCTTACCAGACCGTTTGTGTGCCCTCCAGATCCCACAGCCCGGACCCCCAGACAGATTAGCAGGGATGCTGCAGCCAGCGCCGATCGCTGTGAGAACGCTGAAAAAATGGCGCCGGAGCGAGGAGAGGGGGCGGGACCAGCTCTGAGAGCGGGATCTGGAGGGCCAAGGAGATTTACAGGGGAGGGAACATTTGCTCAGAGAGGAGTGTCCCTCCCCTGTGCCGAACGGCCGTTGGGCGGAGCCGCACTGTCCCTCTGCATGATTGACATGCAAGGGCAGTGAAATCGAAACTAGGCCTCCGGCGAAGCCGGGGCCTAAATTTAAGCGATGCAGCCGGCGCGCAGGCCCCATCGGCGCGGTTCTCAGGTGACAACCAGAGAACCGGCCGGAAATGTAAAGACAGTTACATAGCACACTCTCCCCAACAATAAAGTACAAGGGACCCCCGAATACAAACATCTCAGATACTTAGCTTGTGAGACGCAGGGTTTCCAGTCCCTGGGGATGAGTGCTCCATCCAGCAGGATCCTGAAGGGCTGCGGATGGAGACCGGCCTCCTGCAAAGCAAGGAGAACCGTGCTGGCTCCCACTTCAAGCCAGAGCCCAAGAGATGGTGAAGGAGCGCGGCATGTAAGGCTCCAGCCCTGAAATCAACCTTAACAACACCGCCGACACAGTGGGGTGAGAAGGGACATGCCGGGGGTCCAGGCTTTGACCCGCTTTTCTTCAAAAACTTTCCAAAATGAAAAATCAGATGAGATGCATGTGTGGATGTATGCCTCCTGAACACAAAGCAATGAACTGGCTAGATTTGGTTATCCAGGGGGTGTATATGCTCAGAGGGAGGAGCTACACTTTTTAGTGTAGTACTTTGTGTGTCCTCCGGAGGCAGAAGCTATACACCCAATGTCTGGGTCTCCCATAGGAACGATAAAGAAAATGCAGTCTAAACTATATGCTTAATGCATTATCCGTATGGAATATGTAACAAGCAAGACAGGTGTGATAAGTTCTAACTTTTCTGGGTCGGACTAGTGACACCTCCATAGATCATTAGAAAAGGGAACATCTGGCCACTGCCACTTAATTCTTTATTGGACTGCTGGAGGTAGCCAAGTGCTTTCCAATTGATTGGACGCACCCTAAAGCCACGCCCCTGAGGAGTCTAAAGGCCATGCCCCCGAGGAGCCTGAAAGCCAAAATCCCTTTATTGTACAATATAAATCGTAACATTAAATAAAAAAGGCCCATATATTTGGATCCATATGAAAGATTTATTAAAAAATAAATAAATAAATAAATAAATAAAATGGATTACTCAGGGGAGCAGCAGGATTAAAAAGATAAAACTGTCCACTTCTAATTAAAAGTCCGCTTTCCTTTATTTCTGGGTTCCAAAAATATAATTTAGTTGTGATCCTCCTTATTAACAAGTAAAGTTGTCAGGTTCCCGGAGCAGGCTTTCATCACAAGAGAGGAGCCGGATAAAAAAAGCTGTTCCCACTGAATTTACTGTATATTTATTGGTATATTTTTATTTATTTTTTTTATTCGCCTTTTCTATTTTCTCCCAAGCAAACCGAGGTAAATGTACATGATCAATAGTTGTCAATCCATCACCAATACCTAAAATAAATGGAGGCACTCTGTCGTATACAAATGAACCTTCGATGGGAATTGATTGGTATTAAGTTGTTAAGTGGTAGGGATGAAAAGGAGAGCCATTTACATAAACCTATAAGTCATTCCTTGATTGGAGATGTCGTACTTTTTCAGGTCATTGAAATAGGCCAATGTGAAATGTGGAATAATTTTTCCGTCTCTACCCCTCCCCCCCTCCATTGCACAGCTGGAAATCCATTTTGCCGTCTGATATTAATCAAATAAACCATTGGTTTTCTCCTTTTGCTGCGCCGACATGCTAATCAGTATGTGAAAAGGCAGAAATCTTAAACTCTACTTACTACCCTGGGAAAAAGGAAAGGTTTACATAGCCTGAAGCACTTTCAGATTTCTTTCATTCTGGGCTCATATTAAACTGTTTGATATCTGATGTTTTTTTCTATCGCAGTTTCACTAGTCTTAATGCATGACTAGGAAGAAGAATTTTTTTTTTTTGTAATGGAGCTTAGAGAAGAAACCTCTAAAATAAGTGATGTGTAGTCCTAAATCACAGAAAATATCCTTTCCCCATCCATACACTGGGAACAGAGACATTCCCCATGCCAGCGCCTTTCCATGTACTCCTGATATCACAGTTCCTTACGGCCGATCCTTGCTACTTACCGATTCCTTTTTTCCCCCAACGTCATAGTAGTGAACGACGATCTGGTGCCTCTAATGTTTTATTAAGTCATAACAAAAACAATTCGGATGATTTTTTCTTATAACTACATTGTGCCGTCACCTCTGTTATTCCTACTGGAAATGTATAACTTGGCAACTGTTTGAAAATTTGCGCTCACCTCCCCCAAGCTTGTAGCAGTCTAATCAGAGCTGACCATGTAGGAAACCACCCGCTTGACTTGGCGCTGGCCATGTAGGGGCACACCCCCATTGACTCGGCGCTGACCATGTAGGGGCACACCACAATTGACTTGGCGCTGAACATGTAGGGGGAACACCACCCTTGACTTGGCGCTGACCATGTAGGGGCACACCCCCAATGACTCGGCGCTGACCCTATAGGGACACACCCCCTTGACTCAGCGCTGACCCTATAGGGACACACCCCCTTGACTCAGCGCTGACCCTATAGGGAAACACCCCCCTTGACTCGGCACTGACCATTAGGGACACAACCCCTTGACTCGACGCTGACCATTAGGGACACACCCCTTGACTCAGCGCTGACCATGTAGGGGCACACCCCCTTGACTCAGCGCTGACCATGTAGGGACACACACCCTTGACTCAGCGCTGACCATGTAGGGACACACCCCCTTGACTCAGCGCTGACCATGTAAGGACACACCCCCTTGACTCAGCACTCACCATGTAGGGACACACCCCCTTGCCTCTGCGCTGACCATGTAGGGACACACACCCTTGACTCAGTGCTGACCATGTAGGGACATACACCCTTCACTCAGCGCTGACCATGTAGGGACACACCCCCTTGACTCAGCGCTGACCATGTAGGGACACACACCCTTGACTCAGCGCTGACCATGTAGGGACACACCCCCTTGACTCAGCGCTGACCATGTAGGGACACACCCCCTTGACTCACTGCTGACCATGTAGGGACACACCCCCTTGACTCAGCGCTCACCATGTAGGGAGCACATCCCCTTGACTCAGCGCTCACCATGTAGGGACACACACCCTTGACTCAGCGCTGACCATGTAGGGACACACACCCTTGACTCAGCGCTGACCATGTAGGGACACACCCCCTTGACTCAGCACTGACCATGTAGGGACACACACCCTTGTTTCAGCGCTGACCATGTAGGGACACACACCCTTGACTCAGCGCTGACCATGTAGGGACACACCCCCTTGCCTCTGCGCTGACCATGTAGGGACACACCCCCTTGACTCAGCGCTGACCATGTAGGGACACACCCCCTTGACTCAGCGCTGACCATGTAGGGACACACCCCCTTGACTCAGCGCTGACCATGTAGGGACACACCCCCTTGACTCAGCGCTGACCATGTAGGGACACACACCCTTGACTCAGCGCTGACCATGTAGGGACACACCCCCTTGACTCAGCGCTGACCATGTAGGGACACACACCCTTGTTTCAGCGCTGACCATGTAGGGACACACACCCTTGACTCAGCACTGACAATTTTTTTTTTTGTATGACCTCTCCTGATGTGTGTTTTTGAAAATAACTAAAACCTCCATGAAAATAAATAAATAAATAGCTGAGCCGCTTTTCTTGAGTCATGTTCAAATGGCGTGTTTGTGATTCATATTTTTCTTTTGCAGTGAGTGATTTTCCGATTATTTAGATATATATCTAAATAATTAAAATAAAAAAATGGTAATATTGCAAAATAAATAGGTTAAAAATTAATAAATCCCAAATATACAGGACAAGAAAACAGTCATAGCAAATAAAAAATGGAAAATAAAATATCACAAGTGTTGGGGACGGGGGGAGGGGATCGAAAGTTGGTAATTGATAGTTATGGATGTTGCAGCAGGTTATTTTAAGCAAAAAAAAAAAAATCTTTCTTTCCTTGTACACCAATTTTTGGGCAAAAAGGACGCAATTTTCACGCATTTGCATACAAAATGTGCAACATTTTTTATTTTCTTGCAGAGTTGCCACTTTTTAAAATCATTAGTGGGTGGGGCTGAGCAAAGCTGCGGTATTTAATGGCTGCCTAATGGCTTTACTATAATTTAAGCTATAAATTGGCATAAATTGAAGTATAAATTTACACCAACTCATAACTGGCAAAGATTTCATTTTCTAGGGGGACAGACTGCCCATTTTTTTTTTTTTTTAAGACGAGTGCACCTCTTAATCCATTTGATGCATCTTATTCCAACAGGATTTCTAATTGAGCTGTGTTTGATCAGTCGCCATATTATGGAGAACACTTCTATCAGAGATCAGCGTGCCGTATAGAAAAAGTAAACACCGCACCAAGAACCATGGGGTATTTTATAACAGTCATACAGGCTTCGGGCACGCGGCTCCACAAGCTCTGCGCACGCGGCTCCACAAGCTCTGCGCACGCGGCTCCGCAGGCTCTGCGCTCATGGCCTTAGGGTACCCTCACACTTTAGGGACGCTCCAGCGATCCCACCAGCGATCTGACCTGGTCAGGATCGCTGGTGCCAGCCTACATGGTCGCTGGTGAGCTGTCAATCAGGCAGATCTCACCAGCGGCCAGTCAGCAGCGACGCGTGGAAGCGATGCTGCGCTTGGTAACTAAGGTAAATATCGGGTAACCAAGCGCTTGGTTACCCGATATTTACCTTGGTTACCAGCGCACACCGCTTAGCGCTGGCTCCCTGCACGCCTAGCCAGAGTACACATCGGGTTAATAAGCAAACCGCTTTGCTTATTTACCCGATGTGTACTCCGGCTACTTGTGCAGGGAGCCGGCACTGACAGCCTGAGAGCCATGGACACTAGTAACCAAGGTAAATATCTGGTAACCAAGCAAAGGGCTTCACTTAGTTACCCGATATTTACCTTGGTTACAGCTTACCGCAGGCTGCCAGACGACGGCTCCCTGCTCCCTGCACATTCAGATTGTTGCTCGCTCGCTGTCACACACAGCGATGTGTGCTTCACAGCGGGAGAGCAACGTCCAAAAAATGAACCAGCACTGTGTGTAACGAGCAGCGATCTCACAGCAGGGGCCAGATCGCTGCTCAGTGTCACACACAGCGAGATAGCTAATGAGGTCACTAGTGCGTCACAAAAACCGTGACTCAGCAGCGATCTCGCTATGTGAGAAGTACCCCTTACTCGCTCCGCGCATACAGATTTTTAGTATAAAAGCATCTATTCAACCCCTTAGACACAGAACATAAAAGATAAAGAACCTTATTATGTTACAGCTTACCTTTACGATGACTGTCTGGTCAGTTTGGCTACTTGTCATCTCATTGATGGACTTAAAGAGCTGCAGCAAGGACTCCATGAACTCCGCTTCTCCCTTATTTTCATATAATCTGAAACAGAACAATTATTTATCCTTCTGCATAAACTATTACAATTACACATGATGGCGAGGAGCCGTTCAATAAAAGACTGATATATATCAGAAGCGACAAATGCATTTAAAAAGGCAGCTCGTTGCTCAGTGGTTAGCATTGTGTCTTTGCAGCGCTGGGGTCCTGAGTTCAAATCCCAGCAAGGAAAACATCTGCAAGGAGTTTGTTTGTTCTCCCCGTGTTTGAGTGGGTTTCTCCGGGTTCTCCAGTTTCCTCCCACATGCAAAAGGCATAGGAGATTGTGAGCCCCAATGGGGACAGTGATGAGGTGTGTAAAACGCTATGGAATTAATGGCATGAAATAAGTGAATAATTATTATGAATAATAATAATAGTAAAGCGGTTTTACCATCTCATATATTTATGGTTTATCCTTTGGGATCTGCATGTATCTTGAGTACGAGGCCTTGATGTGCATCGCTCTCTGCATCTGCACAGGAATTTTGACCACCTCTTCACAAACAGCAGCGGACGGCAGAGCCCCATTCTCAAGATAGATGTGGTTACTATTGGTGGCATCTGCGTCTAACATTCATGTGTCTCTTATCCTGTGAATATTGCATGAATACAGGAGATTGGACCCCTCTAAGTCCATTGTTTTAACAAATGTGGGGCGGTAGTCCCATCGCTCAATCATCCCAAAAGATGAACCCGGACTAGAAAATGAGATCACATTTTATTGACAAATGCAGCAATAAAATGGGAATCAACTAATCTAAAAGGAATAGGAAACCATTTCTCTCTACCTTACTATAATGTCTTGGGGAAGGAGCATACAACAGGGTTCAGTCACTTTCACTCAAGTTCAGGTATTATTCTTTTTATTAAATTAGTCAGGTCCCCTGCATTGTAAGGGATTACACCACAGGTCCTTCACCGGCACTCCTCTGCTGAGCTCCGCCCATTACTGTCACGTGAACGTGACATCATCACAAATCCTGCACCACCACTTCTCTAATGCTGAGCTCTGGAGTTCAGCAGAGGAGAAGTTGTGGTGCAGGATCTGGGGTGATGTCGATCAGGTGACCATAATGAGTGGAGGTCAGCAGAGAAGTGATGGTGAAGGACATGTGGTGTAATCAATTACATGGCGGGGGTGTGACTGAGTTAAAAAAAAGAATTATCGCTGAACTTGAGTGACAGTGACTGAACCCTGCAAAAGCTCCGCCCCTATGACTGAAACCTAAGGTATGTACTGCATTATACTAAGAAAACTGTCTATTTTTTAAGATAAATACATGGAATTTTGTGACCTTTAAAGAGGTTGTCCATAACTTTTACACTGATGGCCTCTCCTTAGGATAGGTTATCAATGTCTGATCGGCCAGGGTCCAACAGCCAGCACCTCCACCGATCAGCTGTCCGCTGTGTCGGTGGCAGCAACAGGCAGCCAAAAATGCTCAGTTCCGGAGCTGCCATGCCTTCTGATGGTGGACACGGCCGGGAACGGCACATCCACCTCTTATTGATTTGAACAGAAGGCAGATGTGCAGTACCCACCAGTGGCTGCTATCAGAAGATAGAGCAGCTCCAGAACAGAGCTTTTCCGGCCACCTGCTGCCACAGCCAGCACAGAGAACACCCGATCGGCCGGGGTGTCCGGTGTCGGACCCCGGCCGATAAGGCATTACTTTCCTATCCTAAAGGGTACTTTACACGCTACGACATCGCTAGCGCTTGCTAGCGATGTCGAGCGCTATAGCACCCGCCCTCGTCGTTCGTGCGATATGTGTTGATCGCTGCCGTAGCGAACATTATCGCTACGGCAGCGTCATACGCACATACGTTGTCAGCGACGTCGCTGTGACCGCCGAACAATCCCTCCTTCAAAGGGGAGGTGCGTTCGGCGTCATAGCGACGTCACTAAGCCGGCCAATAGAAGCGGAGGGGCGGAGATGAGTGGAACGTAACATCCCGCCCACCTCCTTCCTTCCGCATTGCCGGTGGAGGCAGGTAAGGAGATGTTAGTCGCTCCTGCGGTGTCACACATAGCGAGGTGTGCTGCCGCAGGAACGACGAACAACATCGCTACGTAGGAGACAACGAATTTGGTTTCAGGACGACCTCTCCGCGGCAAAACGATTTTGACCTCTTTTGCGATCGTTTAAGGTCGCTCGTACGTGTCACACGCTACGATCTCGCAAACGACGCCGGATGTGCGTCACAAACACTGTGACCCCGACGATAAATCACTAGTGATGTCGTAGCGTGTAAAGTACCCTTAAGGATAGGCCATCAATGTAAAAGTAGTGGACAACCTCTAAGTCTTCCTACCCCAGTTTAGCGGTCTCCTATACTTTAGCCTTTAGACCTCCCAGCAGCAGGACACGCCAAAACATTTACAGTGACCCTTCTATAATAAAGGGATTGTTTGATGTGAGCAGCTCATTTATCTGTATGTGTGATAATATAAAAAAAGAGGCCTAAACAGAATAGAAACCTGATTAAATACTAATAATACCAGAGGACTATTAGCGCTTTAAGCGAGAAGGACAAAATACTTACTGAATAAACAAAATTCTGGAGCGGACGATGAACTTGAAGATATATTCCAAAGCTTTCATGACTTTGAAGACTTGTTCCGTTATGCCAGGTTTATCAGCATTTTCCACATAGTTCTTCAACACCTTTGTCAGTTTTCTGGAACAGATATGTGGGTATCCACATTAGTGATCACACTTGGCAGCAATATGGCGTGAATAAATCACTAATGGAGAGGAAAAGGCCAGAATATTGAAGCTATTATGCAAAGACCTTGTATCAGTGAAGGATTTGGGTCTGTCCTTCCTTCCTCATTAATAGGGCAGATTTGCAAATATTTTTTTTTTCCAGAGCGCCAAATTTAAAAATTAATGCAAGAATATGATGAAAAATGTTTACCGTACCTCAATGCCGGACTGTGTGCATGACGTAGGACGCGTCACGCACCCAGGCTTCAGAAGAAGGAGGACAAAGATGGCCGAAAGAGGAGGCACCGGAGAACGGGGACACACATCCGAACAGTCTGCACCACACCAACCGTTTAGGTGAGTATTATAAAGTGATTTTTATGGTGTACACAGCGGCCAGGGCTCTTATATACAGCATGCTAGAATGCTGTATATTTATATATATATATATATATATATATATATATATATAGATATATATACACACAGACACACATATATATATCCATATATATACACATATATATATATATATCTATATATATATATACACATATATATACATATATATATGTGTATAAATATATATATGTGTATATATATATAGATATATATATATATGTGTATATATATAGATATATATGTGTGTGTGTGTGTGTGTGTGCGCATGTATGTGTGTGTGTGTGTGTGTGTGTGTGTATGTGTATATATATATATATATATATATATATATATATATATATATATATATATATATATATATATATATATATATATATATACATACATACATACATACATATATATATATATATATATATATATATACACATATACATACACACATGCATGCGCGCGCGCGCGCACACGCACACACACACACACATACATATATATATATATATATATAAGTATACACATACATGCACACACATACACATATATACAAATATATACAAACACACACATACAGCTCTGGCAAAAATTAAGAGACCACTTCTAAACTTTCAGTCTTTCAGATTTTTCTCATTAGATATATTTTTGAGTAACACGTAAATTGTTCTTTTATTCTATAAACTAATGACAACATGTCTCTCAATTTCCAAGAAAAAAAATCGATTCATACATTATTAACGACGTATGAATCAAGCCACATACATTCCGTTATCCTGGAAAAACAGTTGCTTCCTTCTGCTCAGGCAATGTTCCCCAACTCTGAGGACTGTTTTTTCCAGCAGGACAATGCACCATGCCACACAGCTAGGTCAATCAATGTGTGGATGAAGGACCCCCACATCAAAACCCTGTCATGGCCAGCCCAATCTCCAGACCTGAACCCCATTGAAAACCTATGGAATGTAATCAAGATGAACATGGATAGTCACAAGCCATCAAACAAAGAAGAACTGCTTACATTTGTACACTAGGAGTGGCATAAGGTCACCCAAAAGCAGTGTGAAAAACTGGAGGAAAGCAGCCAAGACGCATGAAAGCTGGGATTAAAAATCATGGTTATTCCACAAAATATTGATTTCTGAACTCTTCCTGAGGTAAAACATTATTAGTATTGCCGTTTCTAAATGGTTATGAACTTGTTTTCTTCGCATTATTTGACGTCTGAAAGCAATGCATTTTTTTTTTGTTATTTTGACCATTTCTCATTTTCAGAAAAAAACAAAATATTTTGCTTGGAAATTCGGAGACGTTGTCAGTAGTTTATAGATTAAAAGAACAATTTACAATGTACTCAAAAATATGCCTACAAAGAGAAAGATCAGAAAAAACTTAAAATTTGGAAGTGGTCTCTTAATTTTTGCCAGAGCTGTATGTATGTATGTATAATATATATATAATGTCTCTGTCTGTCTATATATATATTATATATATAGATAGATAGATCAATATCTATATATATCCACCCTGCTGCTCTACTCTGTTGTATTGATGCACCATATAAGCAGAAAAAACAAAAGTATAAAATAATCAAGGTTACAGATATATTAAGCTCTCAATACGTTACACTACACTGTGTGACAGTAAGCCTATTGAGATTTTTAAGAGAGATACCTGCCATAAGAAAAAATAGAAAGAGGCAAAAGTAAAAAAAAAAAAAAAAAAAAAAAATAAAAATTCTATTCTCCGAAAACTATGAATCTATTTGCATTTTTTTTTTTTTTTTTTAAATAGGTCAAAAACTTGTGATGAATTTTTAAAGCTCCGACAGAGATACTTCGGCGGCTCTTTGGGTATTCATGTATCCGGCTCACTCTGTCACAACTGATCTGATCTATTAATAGGGGAACGATTAAACATACGTGTAAGCCAGGGTAGCGCTAAAGTGCTTCTTTATGTAAGTTTCCAAGACTGGGTTGAAGTGTTGAAACTTCCGATCTGCAATCAGACCAATAATGAATACCTGCAACAAAAAAAAAGAAAGAAGAAAAAAAAAAGTGTCTCATAAATAATGCACGACTGTAGGAGGCACATCCTGAGCCGGGGAGCATTCTGTCACCGCAGCATATGCCTACAGCACAGGACGTCCATTCGGAGTGAAAAATCAGAAATTCAGAAAGAGAGAATGAGCTGTAGAGGGAAAGTAAAGCCAGACAACATGTTCATTACATATTAAACAGCGTTTTGTAGCACTGACAGAACCTCCGCAGAGAATTATCTTTTCTGCAGACGGTGTAACACTGTTCACCAAGTTGGAGAAACTTTTTGACATTATTTGAGAATATTTCTTTTTACAAGTTTAGGTTATACTCCTGGAAAAAGCTTTCACAGCGAAACGTGTGTCGGGTACGACGGATGCCTGGTTACCCTTGGCTCCAATACTATACATCAGTGTATCTTGGTTCCTTGTTTCCAGCAGACAGTGTAACACTGTTCACCAAGTTAGAGAAACTTTTTGGCATTAGTTCAGATTGTTTCCTTTTTTTTAACTTTTACAAGTTTAAATTATACTCCTAGATGAAGCTTTCATAGCGAAACGCGCATCGGGTACATTGGACCCTTGGCTCCATTACTATACATCCGTATATCTTGGCTCCTTATTTCCTGCAGACATTGTAACACTGTTCACCAAGTTGGAGAAACTTTTTGCCATTAATTGAGAATGTTTCTTTTCACAAGTTTAGATTGTACTCCAGGATGACGCTTTCATAGTGAAACATGCGTCAGGAAGGGCAGGCTTTGGGTTCCTGGTCACCTTTGGCTCCAATACTATGCATGAGTAAATCTTAGTTCCTAGTTTCCTTTCAGACTTTATGATGGTTGTTTAAGTGCTGTTCTTTGGTCTCACTTTTGAGCCACCCTTATTCATTCACATTCTTGTAGTGCAAAACTACAATTTTTTTGTTGCACCTTAAAAAAGACTCTACCTGGCTTTCTGTCATCACCCCTTCTAATTTTTATTCACATCTACCTTTATAATAACTTTTGGTAGCTTTTAACCGCCCATTACTATATTAACTATTACCATTCTCCCTTAAATAAGGGTTTACTAGTGGTAGGATTACCACTGATGGATATCTAAAGAAAAAAGTAATAATAATAATAATAATAATAATAATAATAATAATAATAATAATAATAAAAATAAAAATAACAAAAAGAACTATTTGTACCCTTTAGCTATGGAGGCCTATTTTTAATGTGTCACCAGCTCTATTGACAATTACCGGGGGTTCCCACCCTTCTTTTTTCCTGTACTTGTGCTTTTTAATATGTATGTTCGTACTTTCTAATTATGTTATAATAAAGTATCATGTTTAATACTATGTAGGCTTGCATTTTTTTCTATTGTAGTTTAATTAGGATTATAAGGGCATATCCGACCACTTTTTTAATAGTGGTGTTCCAGTGTTGGGTGTCTTGGAGAGCTAGGGTGGCTTAGCCGGCAAGCAGGAGTGACGGTAGGCCGCTGTCACTGAAGGTACTGGGTAATGACATCGGAGATCCACATGCAGTGCTGCCCTTCTCGGTTTTGGGAGATTTCCATATACAGGATGATATAAATGTATAGTGCAAACTTCATATTCATTTATTAAGTCTTTTCCACAACAGATCATCGGGTGGTCCATGTCTTATTTTAAGCAATTTAGAGGACTTAAAGGGGTTTTACTAAATTAAAAATAACTTAATAAATCACTGGATTAAGAATTATTTACTAATCTTTGGAGGAGTGACTGCTGGGACTCCCCGGGGATCCAGTGAATGGGGATCTGAGGAATCCCGCTTGCATTAAATGAAAAGCGAGCACACGGACCACCTGTCCCATTTATTGTTTATAGAACTGTAGTCCACTACGGTTGTCCCATAGACAATAATGGAGTAGAGGTGTACATACTCAACCTTCCCTGCAAGAGCTCCCTCGATCTGTGGGTGTCAAAGCGGTCACTTCCCAGGTGAGGATTTAGTTACCCCTAACCATAAGGGGGAAATCCCTTATCTAGATATGTTATAGAAGTCCAATCCAAGGGGTCATGGAGTTATGGAGGATCCGGAAAATGGAGGTGTGAAGTCCCAGTATATGCAGAGGTCTCCCCCCACTTGGCCGATTCCATATCTTCAGCTTAGTTTGATAAGAACATGACCGTACACTTCACCAGCAGAAAAACACATCAGGGCTGCACGGTGGCTCAGTGGTTAGCACTGCAGTCTTGTGGTGGCTCAGTGGTTAGCACTGCAGTCTTGTGGTGGCTCAGTGGTTAGCACTGCAGTCTTGCAGCGCTGGAGTCCTAGGTTCGAATCCCACCAAGGACAACATCTGCAAGGAGTTTGTATGTTCTCCCTGTGTTTGTGTGGGTTTCCTCCCACACTCCAAAGACATACAGATAGGGACTCTAGATTGTGAGCCCCAATGGGGACAGTGTTGCCAATGTATGTAAAGCGCTGTGGAATTAATAGCGCTATATAAATGAATAAAATTATTATTATTATTATCTACATTCCTTAACAATAAAATTGCAACACCAAGAAGGAAAATTTGGGGAAATTAATAAGAAATTAATAAAAAAAAAAAAAAAAATCACAGAATGGAGAAAGGTTACAAATATGTAAATTATACATAAATGCAAACAAAATGTTCAAACTACACTCCATACTGAATGAATAAATCAACGTGTGTGCCCCATGCGGGAATTGCTGCATTTACATCCTCGTTGCCATCAATGAGGTTATTAAATGGTTTTCAGAAGAATATTCTGCCGCGCTGAATGCACTTTTGACCGTATGCTTGTTGATTGCGTGACTGTGAGCAGCCACGTGGCCTAAACGTGTTTTCATGCCCTACAGCAGGGGTCGGGAACCTATGGCTCGCGAGCCAGATGTGGGTCTTTTGATGGCTGCATCTGACTTGCAGACAAATCTTCCGATTTGTAAAATGCACTTTTTTTTTTTCCTCCAAAACTGGGAGGAAAAAAATTGGGGGTTCATCTTAGAAACCGCATATGGCTTACCGGGGCAGCAGTGGTGGCGCAGGGTCAACAATACTGCGGGCACGAGGGGTGTCGCGGCGGCAGACGCCATTGATCTGTGGGCTGCTTTGAATCTCCCGTAGTTGACAAGATCAACTTCAAGAAAATGGTTACAGAGGCTGCGCGTGAGCAGATAGGACTCCGCGGCCATTTTCTTGAAGTCCATCGCGTTGATCTGCGCACGCGCCGCGGCTACTTTCTTGAAGTCAATCTCGTCAGCTGCAGGAGATTGAAAGCAGCACGCTGGCAGATCAATGGGGCCCGCCACCATGACACCCCATAAGCAGTATATCCGACCCTCCTGAGTCGTGACACCCCCTCCTACGTGCCCGCAGCATCACCTACCCTGCCTCCTGGGACCTTCTGAGCCACTCCCCCACCGCCGCTTCCCCCTGGTGAGTATGGCTCTCACGGAATTACATTTTAAAATATGTGGTGTCCATGACTCTCAGCCAAAAAGGTTCCCAACTCCTGCCCTACAGCGTCTCCGGACTTGTCTCCCATCGATCACATCAAGAGGCCATGCATTAACAGCACAGGGTGCTGCCAGCAGAGGATCTTGAGGATTTGCCCAAATGTATTCAGCACGGCAGAACGTTCCTCAGATAATATATAATATAATAATATTTACTCATTTATATAGCGCTGTTAATTCCACAGCGCTTTACATACAATGGCAACACTGTCCCCATAGGTACTCTAGATTGTGAGACCCAATCTATGTTTTTGGAGTGTGGGAGGAAACCAGAGAACCCGGAGGAAACCCACGCAAACACGGGGAGAACATACAAACTCCTTGCAGATGGGGTCCTTGGTGGGATTTGAACCCAGGACCCCAGCGCTGCAAGACTACAGTGCTAACCACTGAGCCACCGTGCTGCCCTAATAAGCATTAATAACCTTAGAAATACGCGATACTGAATAAATGGAAAAGTTTTGCAAAATTTATTTCCATTTTTTCAACATTTGCAAATCAGTTACATGTCTATCTATTGTGTGATTTCCATAAATCAACGACTTTTCCTTCTTAGTGTTACAATGTCAATGTTGAGGAGTGTGTACACACACGGCTAATTAGGATTCTAACATTACATAAGAAAAACAAATTGTCTCTCCAGGAAAGGAGACAAACTCTAGCGCAGCGCCACCTATTGGAAGTAGCGATCCTAAAAGTCAAATTTGGATTTTTAACAATCCTTTACATATGACTTATGCCTGCTTTACACGAGTCGATCTATTGTGCGATAGCACGAGTGATCGTACCTGCCCCCGTCGTTTTTGCGTCACGGGCAAATCGCTGCCCGTGGCGCACAAACTCGTGTGACGGGGGTTAAACGAGTTTGTGCGCCACGGGCAGCACTTACCTTCCGGATGACCTCGCTCTGGGCGACGAACGTCCACTTCCTGAAGTGGGAGGGACGTTTGGCGTCACAGCGACGTCACACGGCAGCCGGCCAATAGAAACAGAGGGGCGGAGATAAGCGGGATGTAAACATCCCGCCCACCTCCTTCCTTCCATTAAGCCGGCGGGTGCCGTGGGACGCAGGTACTCTGTGTTCGTCGTTCCCGTGGTGTCACACGGAGCAATGTGTGATGCCACGGAAACGATGAACAACCTGCACCCATGAAAATAAACGATATTATGAAAGTTAACGACGAGTACACGACTCACGATTTGTGAGAGATACTGCGTCGCTAGGAGGTGTCACACGAGACGACGTCGTGCGCTATGCCGGATGTGCGTCATGAAAACCGTGACCCCGACAACATATCGCACAATATATCGTCTCGTGTAAAGCCCGCATTAGGATTTATGCCAGATCAGAATCCCAATTTGCAGACACGGTGTTTTGCAGTGGTTGCCCCTCGTCAGTGCAAAGTATGGGGTGTCTGATCTGGCTCATGAGAAGCTTTGTGGGGACCACGGGGGAACACTATTCTCCTTAAGGAGACTTTGCAAGCCAGTCTGGCTGCTTTCAAGTAAGGGGACTTATAGCTGCCATGCCCCTCTGCAAAATATTCTAAATAAATAAATATTACAAATATATAAGAAAAACAAACATTCTTTTAACAATTCTCACATCTGTTAAAAAAGGCTCCAAAGTGAGGTTGCATTTTTAGGCTATGTGCCCACGCTACAGGATTTATCGCGGATTTGACGCGGATTTTGACGCGGATTTAGCGCGGATTTGCCGAAAATCTGCAGCACAGCTACTCCCCAGCCATTTCAATGGCATTTTGGAAATGCTGTGCCCATGCTGCGGATTTTTCCGCTGCGGATTTTGCCGCGGATTTTGATGCGGAACAAACTGCAGCATGTCAATTGTTTGGTGCGGATTTGGTGCGGATTTTCTGTTTTGAATGGGGAAAAAAAAAAAATAAAATCCGCATCAAAATCCGCGGCAAATCCGCGGTAAATCCGCGGCAAATCCGCGGGTGCGGATTTGCCGCGAAAGTTGCGGATTTTCAGGCAAAAAAATCCGCAGGGACCTTTTACTGTGGACACATAGCCTTATCCTCCCCATACTGCACCATCGCTTTGTATATTCGGTACGCATCCCAGTTTTAACCTGTGTTACTGTTTTTTATGCTAAGTTTTTGTTTGCTATGGTGCAGACATAAAACAGATTGCAGTTCTGTGCAAGAAGACAAAAATCAAGACAACAGCTTTCCAGCAGCGAAGACATACTCGGCTCTTTGTCTTCTTGTTTCCTTTGATATAACTTACCAAGGCATCAAAGACTAATATATCAAACGTCTCGCTCTCAGAGTTTTCCATTATGATGTTAAACAACGCGTCCAAAGTGTCCTGCAAGAACTAGAAAAGGAAGAGTTGGGTCAAAATCCATAGTAGCGGTACAGCATTTCCTATATACACAACCTTGCAGATATTCTCCGCGAGGTTATCTTTACACAAAGCACGAATGATGTGGTTAAGTGTATTTTTGAAATTCTCCATTCATTTTTTGAGCAAAACTTCTTATTTCCAGAAAAATCTTGTGCCCGTTATGAACCTATTCAGGTAAAAATGTATTTTTATTTACAAACCCTCACCGCCATTACTAAGGCATTGGGAAAGCAGACAGTGGTGCGCATCAGCGCAGTTTTTGGAGGCTTTGCCCTCATATATGAAACGTGCTTCCTTATATGTAATGAGTGATTGCATGTTTTTAGCGTTTTGTCAATCGAATAAGACTTAGATGAGCGACTTACCTTAACAACTTCACCTCCATCGACATTCATTAACTGTCGCAAATTCTGCTGGAGCAGGTTTGTGTTTGAGCGCCATTTCAAGAGCCCGAGCAAATCCACTAAAAAAGGGAAAAGACAATCAGCAGATTGTAATACGAATCTAATAGCAATGCCAAAACAACAAAGTACCGTATTTTTCGGACTATGCACCCTTGTTTAAAATAGGAAAATAAAATTTTAGGCAGAAAATGTGGTCATGACACACTGTTATGGGGCAAGGATCTGCTGCTGACACTTATGGGGGTAATGTCACCAAATTCTCTACTAAAGTACCCCATCCTGGTAATGATCCTTCTGCCTTGTATATGATCCCCATCCTTGTATATATGACCACCATCATGGTATGTGCCCACATCCAGGTAACGTATATGCCCCCATCCAGGTATATGGTCCGCATCCTGTGGCACACAAAAAATAAACGTTTATACTCACCATTCCTCTCTCCATGCATCGCTCGTCTTTCTGTCTGTGCCAGCAGCAGCGCCGCTGACCTGTGTGGAGCCGTGCGCACAGGGATGACGTCATCGCTGTGTGCACCGCTCTCCACACACATCAGCAGGCCGGCAGACAGGAGGACATGGCGATGCTGCAGGGAACGGTGAGTATACCGTACTTTTTCACTGCCTCCGCACTGATTATGATACGCGGGGTGAAGTGAATATACACACACATGATCACTCCAGGCTGTAGTTGCCAGGGATGATCAAGCGGGCCGGCTGTTAATTATGTGCGCACTCCCCACCCCCATCATCTTGCCCACCTGTCAGCGCCCGCTTCAGCGCTGAGAGATGATGGGCGGGAGGATGCAGTGCATATGAAAAGAGGCTAATGAGCGAGCCCACGTGGTCACAGCAGGCGCTGCTACAGCCTGCTCATGCCGCCGATGACCCGCTCCACCGCAGCACACTCATTCCCCGTAGCATACATTCGGACTATAAGACGCACCCCCCAATTTCCCCCAAAATTTTGGGGGGGGGGGGGGGGAGTGTGTCTTATTGTCTGAAAAATATGATAAAAAAAAAAAAATTCCCCGAACAACTACAATGGCAAATTTAAAAGATGAAGCTATAGAGATATGCACGGAGTGATTCAAAGTTGCTGCGAGGAAGGAGCAACAAAAAATATGTTCCAAAATTTGGGATGATGTCCCTTTTCCATTATTCAACATGATTGGATGAAACACAGAAAATGGAAACTAAATAAAACCCCTGTCCATATGATCATCAGAGAGGATAAGGGGGTTGGGGGGGGGGGGGGGGGACTCTTAATGAAGACCCTGTGGTAGTATTGCATTAGTGGAAAAAGTGTACTATTCATGTGCTTACTAGGAGTTAAAATTGATTTACAGTGGACCCGTCAGCAAAAAAAAACAATAAAAAAAAAAATTGACCTTCTTTGCAATCACAGTGGTAAACTGCAAGTAAATACCGGTCTAAGCATGTGCAGATGTCTAACTGCAAGAGCGGCTGCAGGGAGAAAATTAAGTTGTCTTCTCCCTTCAGCTGCACTCTTCAGTCATCAGGGTGGCGGCTGTATGGAGTGGACTGGGTGCCTCTGCTCCTTGACTGACATCCTGCGCCGTAGCTTGTGTGCAGAGTCAGATGTCAATTAAGGAGCATGGGGATTGATTACAATGCACTCACCGTGCAGAAAGCACTGACTCAGCCCCCAACACCGATGTCTGTAACAGAGGAACTGCAGGTATAATATAACTTAATTTTCTCCCTGCAGCTGAGCATCAAGTTAGACACTTGCACAAGATTCAAAGAGCATTTAGCTGCAGATTATCACTATGGCTGCCAGCAAAGAGTATTATGAGTTTATTTTGCTGAAAGGTTCCCTTTGAAAAGAATTTGTCACCAGGTTTTTGCTCCCCGATCTCAGAGCAGCATTGTGTAGCGACAGAGACCCTGATTCCAGCGATGTATCACTGAGCTGTTTGCTGTCATTTTGATAAAATCAATGTTTTCTCTGCTGCAGATGTAGCAGCTCATGAATATACTGGACTACCTGCAGCACACCAAGTAGTCCTGTAATGATAATCTACTGCTGATTAAACAATGATTTTATCAAAACTACACTAAGCAGCCCAGTAAGTGACATATTGCTAGAATCAGGATTTCTGCCCCTACATTATGCTGCTCTCAGATTAATTGGTAAAAACCTAGTGAACGATTCCCTTTAAGATTAAAGATTGCAACTTATCACCTATGTCCAGGATAGCTGATAAGTGTGAGATCACTGGATTGAGGGTACAAAGGGAGAATTAAACATGAGTAAGGGTATGTTCACACAAAGCAGTTTAGTGCATATTTTAAGGCGAGTACTAGGTGCATAAAATACATTGTGTTATAAAGTACCAGCATAATCAATGAGATTTCTGAAATCTCAAACACGCTGTGTTTTCTGAGACCCTGGTGTGTGTTTGACACTATGCAGTTGGTCAATTCTTTCAGCGTTTTTGCACCACTTTTTACTCAAATGAATGGGTAAAAACGCAGCAAAAAACAAACGTAAAAATGTAGCAAAGAGGTACTTACTGTATGCAGCGTTTTTCCTGCCATCACTCTGGTTTTTGATGCAGAAAAAAAAAGTTGCAACAATGCAACATGTTTACATACTCTAATGCTGATCTACTCAATGTACAGAACTGAAGGAGGAACAGCGCTCACCTATCTGTGTCGCCCAGGGAAGGGGGTACTCGGTCCTGGGCGGTTGCAAATGGGAATGTCACTCTGGAGGCCGTTGCCCAGTCCCGTGCCCTGGGGACGCTTAATAAAAAGGGGAGTATTTACAGGGGTAATAGAGTTAATGTTTGTGACCCACCTGCGGGTTGCAGTTAAGAATGGAGAACCGCTGCTGCTCAACGTGGTTAAACCCAGGGCTGGTGGTAGTGGCAGCTATGGTGGTAGGCCCTCCGCAGGTAGGGCTGTGCCTGGGAGATGTACGGTGTATAATGATGGAGGCCACACTAGGTTAACTTTAACAGTCTCTACTCACTGTTGCTGGTTCAGGTCACATGGAGTATCAGTGCCAATGGAGTGACCCAGGTTGCTCTATCCCCGGCACTCTCTGTAGATTGAGTCCCCGTAGCGTGGAGCATTTGGGAATCCAGACTGTCCCTTTTGGGGTACAGTCTCCTTCTCCGTACGGCGGGCAGTGCGGACCCTGTGGGGAGGTAAGTGTCCAAACCCCGATCCTAGTTTACTGCTGATGACCCCGGATTATTTGGCTTGATGAAGTCCGTGAAGATGTCCTCACCGGGCAGGTATTTATAAAACCGTTTGAAACTTGACATTTGACCTAGGGCCCTGTGCCCCGTTCGTGCTCCAGTCCCAGCGGTATCTCTGTACCTGTCCTGGCGACCTCTCTCCTGTGCCCCCGGGGTCACCCTTGACCTGGTCTTTTTCCGCCTCTGCTCAATCTCTCACTTTGACAACTCACCTCTTCCCCTCTCTGGCCACAACATCCTCTCCTTCAAGCTCACAAACCCTCGTCCGCCCCAGCACACTCCCACCAATCACACATTCACAAACCTACAGGCCATTGACTCTCAAACGCTTACAGACTCTCTACACTTATCACTATCCCCTATCTCCTCACTTTCCTGTCCTAATCTGGCTGTAAAGCACTACAATGACACACTCAGAAGCACCCTGGACCAAGTAGCACCCCTCACCCTCAGAACCTCCAAACACAGAGTAAAACAGCCTTGGCTCACATCACAAACTCGATTTCTCCAGCGATGCTCTAGGAGTGCCGAGTGCCTATGGAGGAAATCCCGCACACCAGAAAACTTCATCCACTACAAGTTCATGTTAAGGACCTACAACTCTTCCCTTCACCTCGCCAAACAGACCTACTTCACCACCCTTATCTCCTCACTATCCAACAATCCAAAAAAGCTCTTTGACACCTTTCACTCCCTCCTCAGTCCCAAAGCACAGACCCCTATCACAGACCTTTATGCTGACAACCTGGCCTCGTATTTCACAGAGAAAATAGAAAACATCCGCCGAGAGATCAGCTCCCAGCCACCAAGCTTTGTGAATCCCATCCCTCCCCATATCCCATCCAGCTCACTTTCCACATTTGACCCAGTCACAGAGGAGGAAGTCTCCAGGCTCCTCTCTTCTTCTCGTCCTACCACTTGCCCTACTGATCCCTTCCCCTCACGCCTACTCCAGAAACTCTTTCCGGTTGTCACCACTCACCTAACTAAAATCTTCAATCTCTCTCTCTCTTCTGATTTCTTCCCCTGTTCGCTCAAACACTCTATCATTACTCCATTATTAAAAAAACCTTCCCTTGATCCGTCCTGCACAAGCAACTACAGACCAGTCTCCAATCTCTCCTTTATCTCTAAACTCTTGGAGCGCCTTTCCAAAACTGAACTTCTTCTTTTCCCTCCATCTCCCAACCTTCCTAAACCTGACATCTCCCTCTCTGTGTGTGGCATAACGATGAGTCCTAGGCTGCAGGCCCGCTGTCTGGGGGTTATACTTGACACTGATCTTTCCTTCACTTCCCACATACAATCTCCTGCCCGCTCCTGCCGCTTGCACCTCAAGAACATCTCTAGAATCCGCCCCTTTCTCACAACGGAAATGACAAAAACCCTCACCGTGGCCCTGATCCACTCTCGCCTTGACTACTGTAACTCTCTATTAATTGGTCTCCCCCTAACTAGACTCTCCCCTCTACAGTCCATCCTTAATGCAGCAGCCAGGGTCACCTATCTGGCTAACCGCTACTCGGATGCCTCTGCTCTTTGCCAGTCATTGCACTGGCTGCCCATATATCACAGGATCCAATCCAAACTGCTTGTTCTCACCCACAAAGCTCTCCACAGTGCAGCACCCCCCTACATCTCCACCCTCCTCTCTGTCTATCACCCCACCCGTTCTCTACGCTCTGCAAATGACTTTCGACTAACATCCACACTAATTCGAACCTCCCACTCCCGAATCCAAGACTTCTTCTGAGCTGCACCAAATCTCTGGAACGCTCTACCCCAAGAAGTTAGGACAAATCACAACTTACTCAGCTTCAGATGCTCCCTAAAAACGCATCTCTTTAGGGCGGCCTATCACACTCCCTAGCCAAACTAATTTCACCTAATCCCTCTACAATTTCTCAGAACATAACCCCACTTCAAACTCCATGGCACCCAAATGCATCTCAAGGCTCTGGCCAACTGGTCCTGGAAGCCATTATCTATCCCCCATGAGATGGCTGGATTGTCATTGTAAATAAGCACTTGTACCTTGCCCCTCCCCCCACCTCATTGTAGATTGTGAGCTCTCACGAGCAGGTTTGCCATTTTTCCCTTTAAATATTGTATCTTCTATAATTGTTACTTGTTTGTATATGTTTATGTATATGATATGTATATGTATATGAGCCTCCTGAATTGTAAAGCGCTGCGGAATATGTTGGCGCTATAGAAATAAAGATTATTATTATTATTACTACATGGACCCAGCTCGGGCACGTCCGCACACCTCTCCTGTGTGCTCTCCACTTCTCTCCTCACTACAGACTGACTGACCCGTCCCACCAGGCTGGCTATACCCAGGGACTCGTTCCCATGGCGACCATCCCCTTACATGGTTAACCCTCTATGCCGAGTGTGGAGAGGCGAACTAGGATTTTAGATGTGCTTTGGTGGAAACGGCACTGGTACTCCAGGTTCCAGGGGGTAGGTTCAGCATCCCCAAGAGGATGCAGTTACTTGTAGTGCCCTGAGGCTCCCAGGGGCGCTACATATCTCCATCAGAACCATAAATATGAATAGATGGGCAGCGGTCACCATCCTTGATGGCCGCACCATTTAAAGACAAGACTCGATGCCCCCCATTCTCTTGATTGGTGGAGACACTTACAACCTTTCCGATATTTCAATCTTTGTATAACCACTAATGGCGCCTGGAATATAGCACCATCATTAAAAATCATATTCACTACCAAGCAAAATCTTACTGATCTTACCATTCTGTGTGAGTTTGGTGGAGCAGACAAGAGTGGATATTTGGAAAGAGTCTTTGCTGATAGTGCAGCTCCCCAGATTCTGCATGCTCTTCCCCGTGGCCGAATGTCCTTTCTCCTCTAATTCAATCTTCGTTGCCGGAAGGCCAAGGTAGGTTGCTGCGTCTTCAAGTTTCTTTGCCTCTGCCTTTTCATGGAATTAAAAAAGCAAATAAATAAAATATATTATTCAAAAATCTCAACATTAAAGATCAGTTAAGTGTAAATAAATGTTCGGGAGCAGCAGGAACCGTCTAAATACAAAGTCGTCTCTGTAACGCCGTGTACTTACCGGGATCTACAAGTACTATACCCACAGCTCCGATCAGCCGCCGTACCTCTTCTTCCATGAATAAAGTGGTTAATTACAGCAGTAAATTAATCCCGGACTTGTGATTCATGAATCTGTGCTACCAATCACCGGCATCCAATTAAATGGTAAAATAATGCACCATTTATTTTCT
This sequence comes from Anomaloglossus baeobatrachus, assembly GCF_048569485.1. Taxonomy (NCBI): domain Eukaryota; kingdom Metazoa; phylum Chordata; class Amphibia; order Anura; family Aromobatidae; genus Anomaloglossus; species Anomaloglossus baeobatrachus. The sequence continues at coordinate 42,895,060 of NC_134357.1, read as the reverse complement.
GATACACACACACCGCGATTAACGCCGGCGGAACTCACAATTCTATTTTTTAATATTAAAGATATTTATTGCATAAACAGATCATTTATTAGCGTAATAATGCGAGCGATATTTTAGCAGATAAACATTAGAAGAGAATTTGGAAAACTCCCAATAACGATCGGAGGACACGGGGGCTCCTTCAGGAAATTTCATCATATGTCTTACTACACTAATAGTTTCAAGGATATCCCTGCCAAAAGTCAATATGGATAGAGCGAGGGGTTTGTAAACTCCACAATGGACAGAACTGCTTGGTCAGTTGTGAAGAAAAGCTGCACTAAAGAGAAAGTGGCCGAACTCCTTAAAGGGAACCTGTCACCACTTTTTTGGCCTATAAGCTGCGGCCACCACCGGGCTCTTATATACAGCATTCTAACATATTGTATGTAAGAGCCCAGGCCGCTGTGTAGAACATAAAAAACACTTCATACAGTAATACTTTACCTAACGGTTGCTCGGTGGGCCTTATGGGCGTCTCTGTTGTCCGGTGGCGGCGCCGCCTCTTTTGGTCATCTTTATTCTCCTTCTTTTGCCGCGATTCATGACGGGTCCGACGTCATCCACACTCGCTGGCATTCAGGTCCTGAGCAGGACAGATCAAAGTATTGTGGTGCACCTGCGCAGGACCGACGAGTGTATATAAGGTAGCCGCATCATGCACAAAGGGTTCAGAATGAGGACGAAGATGGCCGAAAGAGGAGGCGCCGGCACCGGAGAACGGAGACGCCCATTAGGCCCACCGCAGCGACCGTTAGGTAAGTATTATAAAGTGTTGTTTATGTTATAGCCTCGGCCTGGGCTCTTATATACAGCATGTTACAGCGCTGTATATAAGAGCCCGGTAGTGGTGGCCGCAGCTTATAGGCCAAAAAAGTAAATGACAGGTTCCCTTTAATAATGCTTAGGGCTGTAGGCTCGGCATGCGGATGTGAGCTCTGGACATATATGATTGTAAACCTATGCAGCACCAATTCATTTTAATAAAAATAGAGGAAAAATAACATCAGTATTTACTCACAAGTCATCAAATGTCACAAAAAAGCCTCTAATGTGGTCCCAAAGTGTCTCTAATCAAGAACCCATACAAATCACTTCAGAAGACCATATCATAATTATATTACCAAATCTTTATTAACATGATTAAAAAACATAAACACACTAGACACAATAGACATGATTAAAAATTAATAAGGTGTAAGGTGGAGGGTCCATCATAATTAATTCATGATATTACAGTATTCATTTGATTCACAATAATAAATTTACCAATTCTCCATACCACATATCCTCCCTTAACCCACAGAATTCAATGGGTCAGTTTATTGTTTGATATTTAAATATCACTGCACATCAGGCATAAAGAAAACTGAATCCATAAATGTTAGTACATATGAAAAGATAGAGGATCTCATAATATGTTAAAGAGAACTAGCAAGACATTTTTCATGGTAAGAAAGCAGAGTCCATTGGACAAGCATACAAGTAATTTCCAGGATACTTTACCTAGTATAGACAGACCCTCCCCGCACCACTCCAATGATCGTTTCACATAGCTTTGTCAGGGTCGCAGTTCTACGTACATATTGCACTTGACAGGGTCCCTTTCAGGTGGATGTCCAGAACTTTAAACATCAGTGCGCTATCTTTAGGACTGGTCATCAATATCTGACAAGCGGATGTCAGACGTCGGGCACCTTCACGACCCGCTGTCTGCAGCTCCATGAACAGTGTATAGATTGTGGTTGCGCTCCTGTACTACAGCTCAGTCCCTCCTATTCTACGCCTTTGTTTTGCACTATGTATACACCAGACTTCAGAATGAGTTAAAGGGAACCGGTCATCAGAAATTTAGCTATAAACCTAAAAGTTTCCCCCCTCTGTAGCTCCTGGGCTGCATTCTAGCAGGTTCCTGTACTTTTTGTGGCCCCTTTTAAACCAAATTAAATACTTTATAATCTTGTACCTTTTGCTATGTAAATTTTGTAAATCGTCCATGGGGGCGGGCTCTCTGCTGACCGTTGCTGTTCCTCCAGCCACATTGACGCCGTCCCCCCCACGCTCCATTTCGTATATCAGGACGCCGCCCACTGCGCCCGAGGTGCCGCCCACGCCAGGATCGCTGGTGACGTGTGTCACAAGCACGAGATTATGGGCGGTGCTGTGATTACATCGCAAGTGCCCGCCCATAATCTCGTGGACGCGCTTTCCCTCACTGCCTCCAGCATTCTGCGCAAGCGCTCGCCGGCCAAATAACCCGACGTCACCTCCTTCCCATCTTACCCTGCAGCAGGGCAAGATGGGAAAGAGGTGACGTCGGATCATCTGGCCAGCAAGCGCTTGCGCAGAACGATGGAGGAAGAGGGGAAAGTGTGGTCATGAGTTTATGGGCGGGCACTTGCTGATGACACTCACAGCGCCGCCCATAACCTCGTGCCTGCGCAAAACGTCACCAGCCGGTCACACGTGCACACAGTGCACAGTCCCGCTACAGTCGCACAGCGCATGCGCGGGACCACGGGCGCCCAGGGGCGGCGTCCTGAGATATGAAATTCAGCGTTGGGGGGGGCGGCGTAAATCTGCTGGAGGAACAGCAACGGTCAGCAGAGAGCCCGCCCCATGGACGATTTACAACATTTACATAGCAAAAGGTACAAGTTTATAAAGTATTTAATTTGGTTTAAAGGGGCCACAAAACGTACACGAACATTGCTAGAATGCAGCCCACGAGCTGCAGAGGGGGACACTTTTAGGTTTAAAGCAAAATTTCTGATGACAGGTTCCCTTTAACAGTGGATCCATCCGTGAGCTCATTCTGACAGCAGTGGGGTGTGAAGACCTTCTCTCTCTCCTCCTGAACCATCCTCTAAGTGGATTCATGACCACATCAAAGTTCAAGCTTAAATCACCATCCGCTGCTAAAGACAACCAGAATGGAGGCACTGTAAAGATGTGGGATGGGATTAAAGAGCTAACACTTATTTGCTTTATAATGATTCCAACTTTCTGCTACATTTTGACAAATGTTGGAAATCCACTTTTAGGTGTCATAACATAAACTATACAAGAGGCCACACTTGTAGGTCACATACTAACACGGCTCCTAAAAATAAAGTGTCAGTAAATCCACCAACATCCACCGCTTTGTATAAACCCATTATTGCATTACCTTGTAAACTATCAGGTCATGTTCTCCATCTCGCAATGTTGTTCCATCGTATCTCATCAGTTTGACGAATGCCACGGCAAAAATCTTCTCAGACTTATCCTTAAGCTATGGAAGGAAGACAGGGGTGTTAAGTGCAATAAATATATACACACAAGATGAATTGTAAAAGGGGTTGTCCAGCGCTCATATTTATAACCTACCTTTAAAGGAATTTGTCAGCAGGTGTTTGCTATGTAATCTGAGGACAGCATGAGGTAGGGGTTAAAACACTGAATTGAGAGATGTGTCATTTATCAGGCTGTGTGCTTTTGTTTACATACAATGAAGGTTTTTATCACCAGGTGATTATCACTGCCAGACTACAGGTTTCTTGAGAAGCTGTCCAACCACACCCCTTCCTGTGCTAAGCAGCTCACTGTCAATAGACAATGTGCATAAAAAGCTGTGGTGTGGGCGGGGTTAGTTGTCTGAGCTCTCCTGCATTGCTACATCTAAGAACTCTGTATCACAACTGCAGCACCCAGTAAACTAAGTGATACATCGCTGGAATCAGGGTCCTTTTTTCTACATTATGCTGGTCTCAGATTAGGTAGCAAAAATCAGGTGACAAATTCACTTTAAGAAGGGTCATCAATAGCATATTGCAGCTGAGCTGCAGTATCCGAGAAGGCCAAAAAAACCAAGGGAGTAGGACTACAGGATCAGACTATGTTTGATGTCTGTTACCATAGAGACCCATAGATCAGCATAGGAGCTGCAGAAACAATATGATAGGAACATTTTAATTTATAGGCATTGGCTGAAAAAGACATTCAATAGGGACACACTCCGCTTCCTTCCGATGCACTTACCAGCTTTACTGGACAATTAAAATGCTTTTTTTTTCCCTATTATTGGGAAGCATTAAAAAAACAAAAATAAAAAAAAAAACTATGCCATTCTGACATGAATTTCAAAGTAAATACTCCTGTATCATCCGGTCTCGAAAATGTATTTAGTAATGCACACAGTTTGTATTCAGAATTCTGGCAACAGTTTTGCTATAAACACATTCTTTGGGAAGAGAAAAAAAAAACTAAACTAAAGCAAAGGTCATTTTAAATAAATTTCTAAGTAGTTTTAATTAGCAAATCACAATAGTTTATTTCCAAGGAGGTAATCATTATAGAATTAAAACGGCAGCAGCCTTCATTTATTAACAGAAACCTGTTCTAGAATGCTAATAGGACAGGAGCCTGTGAGCATGTGCAGTAGGAAGCTCCAGTATCTCCCTTTAGGTTTAGTTAAATGTGCTCACAGGGATATTCTGATTTGATACTGGAGATATTCTGGTGATGAGGTAAGAATAGACTGCTCACACTGCTGCCCGGCCACCCCATCTAAAATGATATTGGAGATAACAAGGCTGCTGAGGTAAAGAGAGGCTGCTCACACTGCTGTCCTCCCTGTCTATCTGACCCAATACTGTAGATACTAAAGTGCTGAGGAAAAAGAAGGGAATTTTGTTTACTTACCGTAAATTCCTTTTCTTCTAGCTCCAATTGGGAGACCCAGACAATTGGGTGTATAGCTACTGCCTCCGGAGGCCACACAAAGCATTACACTTAAAAGTGTAAGGCCCCTCCCCTTCTGCCTATACACCCCCCGTGGGATCACAGGGCTCCTCAGTTTTAGTGCCAAAGCAAGAAGGAGGAAAGCCATAACTGGTTTAAGAACAAATTCAATCGAAGGAACATCGGAGAACCGAAACCATTCAACATGAACAACATGTGTACCCGAAAAAAACAAAAATCCCTAAGCAAACAGGGAACAGGGCGGGTGCTGGGTCTCCCAATTGGAGCTAGAAGAAAAGGAATTTACGGTAAGTAAACAAAATTCCCTTCTTCTTTGGCGCTCCATTGGGAGACCCAGACAATTGGGACGTCCAAAAGCAGTCCCTGGGTGGGTATAATAACCCCTCGTGATAGGACCGTAAAAACAGCCCTACCCTACAGGTGGGCAGTCGCCGCCTGAAGGACTTGTCTACCTAGGCTGGCGTCCGCCGAAGCGTAGGTATGCACTTGATAGTGTTTGGTAAAAGTGTGCAGACTCGACCAGGTAGCCGCACCTGGCACACCTGCTGAGCCGTAGCCTGGTGCCGTAAAGCCCAGGACGCACCCACGGCTCTGGTAGAATGGGCCTTCAGCCCTGAGGGAACCGGAAGCCCAGCAGAACGGTAGGCTTCAAGAATTGGTTCCTTGATCCACCGAGCCAGGGTGGATTTGGAAGCTTGCGACCCTTTGCGCTGACCAGCGACAAGGACAAAGAGTGCATCCGAGCGGCGCAAGGGCGCCGTGCGGGAAATGTAGATCCTGAGCGCTCTCACGAGATCCAACAAATGCAAATCCTTTTCACATTGATGAACTGGATGAGGGCACAAGGAAGGCAAAGAGATATCCTGATTAAGATGAAACGGGGATACCACCTTAGGGAGAAACTCCGGAATCGGGCCGCAGAACCACCTTGTCCTGTGAATCACCAGGAAGGGAGATTTGCATGACAGCGCTGCTAGCTCGGACACTCTCCGGAGAGACGTGACCGCTACTAGAAAGGCCACTTTCTGTGAAAGGCGGAGAAAGGGAAACATCCCTCATAGGCTCGAAAGGCGGCTTCTGAAGAACAATTAGAACCCTGTTCAGATCCCAGGGCTCTAACGGCCGCTTGTAAGGAGGGACGATATGACAGACCCCCTTGCAGGAACGTGCGTACCTGAGGAAGTCGTGCTAGGCGCTTCTGAAAAAAATACAGATAGCGCTGAGACTTGCCCCCTTGAGGGAGCTGAGCGACAAACCTTTTTCCAACCCGGATTGCAGGAAGGAAAGAAAAGTAGGTAATTCCAAATGGCCAGGGAGAGACTCCCTGAGCAGAGCACCAAGACAAGAATATTTTCCACGTCCTGTGGTATATCTTGGCGGAGGTAGGTTTTCTGGCCTGTCTCATGGTGGCAATGACCTCTTGAGACAATCCTGAACCCGCTAGGATCCAGGACTCAATGGCCACACAGTTAGGTTCAGGGCCGCAGAATTCTGATGGAAAAACGGCCCTTGAGACAGCAAGTCTGGTCGGTCTGGTAGTGCCCACGGTTGGCCTACCGCGAGGTGCCACAGATCCGGGTACCACGACCTCCTCGGCCAGTCTGGAGCGACGAGGATGGCGCGGCGGCAGTCGGACCTGATCTTGCGCAGCACTCTGGGCAACAGAGCCAGAGGTGGAAACACATAAGGGAGCCGGAACTGCGACCAATCTTGAACTAAGGCGTCTGCCGCCAGAGCTCGGTGATCGTGAGACCGTGCCATGAAAACTGGGACCTTGTTGTTGTGCCGAGACGCCATTAGGTCGACGTCCGCATCCCCCAGCGGCGACAGATCTCCTGAAACACGTCGGGTGAAGAGACCATTCCCCTGCGTCCATGCCCTGGCGACTGAGGAAGTCTGCTTCCCAGTTGTCCACGCTGGGATGTGAACTGCGGATATGGTGGAAGCCGTGTCTTCCACCCACGTCAGAATCCGCCGGACTTCCTGGAAGGCTTGCCGACTGCGAGTTCCTCCTTGGTGGTTGATGTATGCCACCGCTGTGGAGTTGTCCGACTGAATACGGATCTGCTTGCCTTCCAGCCACTGCTGGAAGGCTTGTAGGGCAAGATACACTGCTCTGATCTCCAGAACGTTGATCTGAAGGGTGGACTCTTGCTGAGTCCACGTACCTTGAGCCCTGTGGTGGAGAAAGACTGCTCCCCACCCTGACAGACTCGCATCTGCTCGTCACCACCGCCCAGGATGGGGGTAGGAAGGATTTCCCTTTCGACAATGAGGTGGGAAGCAGCCACCATCGAAGAGAATCCTTGGCCGCCTGAGAGAGAGAGACGTTGCTGTCGAGGGACTTCGACCTCCCGTCCCATTGGCGGAGAATGTCCCATTGTAGTGGACGCAGATGAAACTGCGCGAAAGGGACAGCCTCTATTGCTGCCACCATCTTCCCTAGGAAGTGCATGAGGCGTCTCAAGGGGTGTTGACTGGCCTAGAAGGAGAGATTGCACCCCTGTCTGTAGTGAACGCTGTTTGACAAGCGGAAGCTTCACTATCGCTGAGAGAGTATGAAACTCCATGCCAAGATATGTTATCGACTGGGTCGGGGTAGATTTGACTTGGAAAAGTTGATGATCCACCCGAAACCCTGGAGGGTCTCCAGCGCCACGTTCAGGCTGTGTTGGCATGCCCTCTTGAGAAGGCGCCTTGACCAGCAGATCGTCTAAGTAAGGGATCACAGAGTGTCCCTGAGAGTGCAGGACTGCAACTACAGCTGCCATGACTTTGGTGAAGACCCGTGGGGCTGTCGCCAGACCAAAAGGCAGGGCTACGAACTGAAGGTGTTCGTCTCCTATAACGAAGCGTAGAAAACGCTGATGCTCTGGAGCAATCGGTACGTGGAGATAAGCATCCTTGATGTCTATTGATGCTAGGAAATCTCCTTGAGACATTGCGGCGATGACGGATCGGAGGGATTCCATCCGGAACCGTCTGGTTCTCACGTGGTTGTTGAGAAGTTTTGACGGATCGGAGGGATTCCATCCGGAACCGTCTGGTTCTCACGTGGTTGTTGAGAAGTTTTAGGTCCAGAACAGGACGGAAAGACCCGTCCTTTTTTGGTACCATCAAAACAAATTGGAGTAAAAACCGTGACCTTTGCTCTTGAAGAGGAACAGGGATCACCACTCCTTCCGCCTTTAGAGTGCACACCGCCTGCAGAAGAGCATCGGCTCGGTCGGGAGGCGGAGACGTTCTGGAAGAATCGAGTTGGAGGACGAGAACTGAACTCTATCCTGTACCCGTGAGACAGAATGTCTCGCACCCAACGGTCTTGGACCTGTGGCAGCCAAATGTCGCCAAAGCGGGAGAGCCTGCCACCGACCGAGGATGCGGAGAGAGGAGGCCGAAAGTCATGAGGAAGCCGCCTTTGTAGCGGGTCTTCCGGCTGTCTTTTTTGGGCGTGACTGAGCCCGCCAAGAATCTGAACTCCTCTGATCCTTTTGAGTCCTTTTTGGACGAGGAGAATTGGGACCTGCCCGAGCCTCGAAAGCAGGGCTGGTGGAGTCGGAGTCGGAGTCGTGGAGTCGGAGTCGGAGCTCATTTTGGTGGAGTTCGGAGTCGGAGTTTGGAGTCGGTATATAAATGCACCGACTCCGACTCCTAAAATATATAATAAATTGGGGACAGGAGTGCAATGCAGAATGTGCTGAATATTTTACTAAATAATAACATTTAGTATAATGCTTATATTTAAGTGAAAAATTTATTGTAGTATATATGTGAACATCAGACATTTAATTGTTTTTTATGATACAATAATCAAGATATTTGGATAGAACATAAAATATTTATTGGATACAACTTTAGAACACAAAAAACTAATAAATTGTAAATATGTAATATTATATATATATACACAGTGTATATACACACACAAGATATATATGTAATCTACTGTATATTACTAGTGTATTACATATTTACAATTTATTACAGTTTTTTGTGTTCTAAAGTTGTATCCAATAAATATATTTTATGTTCTATCCAAATATCTTGATTATTGTATCATAAAAATTATTAAATGTCTAATGTTCACATACACACATATTCATGTACTACAATAAATTTTTTCACCTAACTATAAGCAATATATGTAGGAGTCGGAGTCGGAGCCGGAGTCGGAGCCGGAGCCGGAGTCGGAGTCGGTGCATAGAGAATTTGAGGAGTCGGAGTCGGAGTCGGAGTCGAAGGTTTGGCTTTACCGACTCCACAGCCCTGCTCGAAAGGACCGAAACCCCGACTGTCCCCTCCTCTGTTGTGGGTTTGTTTTGTCTGGGCTGAGGCAAGGATGAATCCTTACCCTTGGACTGTTAATGATTTCATCCAAACGCTCACCAAACAGCCGGTCACTAGAAAATGGCAAACTGGTTAAACATTTTTTGGAAGCAGAATCTGCTTTCCATTCCCTTAACCACAAGGCTCTGCGTAAAATCACGGAGTTGGCGGATGCCACTGCCGTACGGCTCGTAGAGTCCAGAACCGCATTAATCGCGTAAGACGCAAATGCAGACATTTGAGAGGTTAAGGATGCCACCTGCGGAACAGATGTACGTGTGACCGTGTCAATCTGTGTAAGACCAGCTGAAATAGCTTGGAGTGCCCATACGGCTGCGAATGCAGGAGCAAACGACGCGCCGATAGCTTCATAGATGGATTTCAACCAGAGCTCCATCTGTCTGTCAGTGGCATCTTTAAGTGCAGCCCCATCCTCCACTGCAACTATGGATCTAGTCGCAAGCCTGGAGATAGGGGGATCCACCTTGGGACACTGGGTCCAGCTCTTGACCACGTCAGGAGGGAAGGGATAACGTGTATCCTTAAGCCGTTTGGAGAAACGCTTATCTGGATAAGCGTGGGTGTTTCTGGACCGACTCTCTAAAGTCAGAATGGTCCAGAAAAGTACTTAATTTACGCTTGGGATACCTGAAATGGAATTTCTCCTGCTGTGAAGCCGACTCCTCCACTGGAGGAGCTGGGGGAGAAATATCCAACATTTTATTGATGGACGCTATGAGATCATTCACTATGGCGTCACCATCAGGAGTATCCAAATTGAGAGCGGTCTCAGGATCAGAATCCTGATCAGCTACCTCCGGCTCATCACACAGAGAATCCTCCTGCTGAGACCCTGACCAGTGAGATGATGTAGAGGGCCGCTCATAAGAGAGCTCGCTTAGGCTGTCTGGGACGGTCGTCCGTGTCAGAGCCATCACCCTGGGATGCATGGGACACCCCCGGAGCCCGGAGCTGTTCCAACTGAGGGGGACCAGGGAGCAATGAGTCAAACGGTGCCCATGGTCTGAGTTACTGGTCTAGACTGCAAAGTTTCTAGAATCTGAGACATAGTCACAGATAAGTCTATCCGCAAAAATTGCAAACTCTGTCCCCGTCACCTGGACAGTATTCACAGGTGGATCTCTCTGGGACACCTCCAGCAGAGGCCCCGGCCGAGCAGGGGGCACAGGGGCCGAACACTGCACACAATGGGGGGTCAGTGGAACCTGCCGGTAGAACAGCCTCACAAGCGGTGCAAGCAGCATAGAAAGCCTGTGCCTTGGCACCCCTGTTTTTTGCGGACGACATGCTGTATTCTCCACAGAGCAATCCAGGAGGGTATATAGCCAAGAATCACCAGCGACCGTTTAGTGCAATGTATAGCATGCAAGCATAAAAATACAATTGAACACTTCGTCACTAGTGGAGGTCAGCACCGGAGGTGCCTCTTAACCGCCCGCTAAAAGCGGGTGTGTAGTCGTCAGAATCCCGTGCCTGGGGTCTCCCAGAACTTGTCTCCCCTTTCCAGCTCAGCCTGCACACAGGAATGGCTGCCGGCGTTCTGTGAAGAGGGGCGGACCGTGGGCGTGCCTCAGACAAAGTGCGGGAAACTGGCTTCCCACTGTGCTCCATGTGAGGGCTGTAGTATGTAAAGCAGATTCCAGCCCTCGGCGCTGACGTTCTGTACAGCGTCCCGCCCTTCCCCTGACTGGCAGGCCTGGGGGCGGGAACGAAAGGGAACTAGGCCGCAAAAGCCGGGGACTCTAGTAAAAAGCGCGGCCGACAAATATGCACGTCCAAGCGCGGAAGTCCCCGGCGCACCACAAGTCCCAGCCGCGCCGCAGTAAAAACTGCCAGCAGGGGCCGGCGCGGCAGTTCCCAACACACTAACTCCCTCAGCAAGCTATGGAAGTGTGGCACAAGCGCGCAGCGCTATTGTCCCCTGGCGCACTAACACACCCAGCAAATGCTGCAGTGTGCGCGCGGTCTAGTACGGGGACACACAGAGTACCCTTGGCGTAGCAGTGGCCCTGTCCCTGACGATACTCCGCTCCATATCCAGCAGATTCCCCAGGGGCTGTGGACGGAGCACGGTCTCTGTGCCTGGAGACCCGGTAAATCCCACTTCACCCAGAGCCCTAAGGGGGATGGGGAAGGATGCAGCATGTGGGCTCCAGCCTCTGTACCCGCAATGGGTACCTCAACCTTAACAAACACCGCCGACAAAAGTGGGGTGAGAAGGGAGCATGCTGGGGACCCTAGTATCCTCTTTTCTTCCATCCGACATAGTCAGCAGCTGCTGCTGACTAAACAGTGGAGCTATGCGTGGATGTCTGACCTCCTTCGCACAAAGCTTGAAAACTGAGGAGCCCGTGATCCCACGGGGGGTGTATAGGCAGAAGGGGAGGGGCCTTACACTTTTAAGTGTAATGCTTTGTGTGGCCTTCCGGAGGCAGTAGCTATACACCCAATTGTCTGGGTCTCCCAATGGAGCGCCAAAGAAAAGAGGCTGCTAACACTGCTGCCTCGCTCACCCTGTCTAATATCTATTGGAGATAACAAGTGTGTTGGGGTAAGAAGAAGCTGCTCACATTGCTGTCCACAGTGTCTATCTGATGTGATATTGGAGATACCAGGGAGTGCTTATGTAAGAAGTGGCTGCTCAAGCTGTGGTCCCATCCTAACTGATCCAATACTGTTTGATACCAGTGATACTTGGGTAAGACTAGGCTGCTCATGCTGCTGTCCACCCTGTCCATTGGATTCAATTTTGTAGATAGTAATGATGCTGGGATAAGAAAGAGGCGGATATTGGAGATACCAAGAGTGCTGATGTAAGAAGAGGCTGCTGACACTGCTGTCCACACTGTCTGATATTGGATGTATCAAGACTGCTGAGGTAAGAAGAGGCTGCTCAAGATGCAGTCCACCCTAACTGATCCAATACTGTAGATACCAGTGATGCTTGGGTAAGAAGAGGCTGTTCACGCTGCTGTCCACTCCTATCTAATTAAATTATGTAGTGCTGAGGTAAGAAGAGGCTGCTCACACTGCTGACTCACCCTGTCTATTCTGCCATTGGATATACCAAGAGTACTGAAGTAAGAAGAGGGCTGCTCACTCTGCTGTTCACCCTATCGCTGTGAATGACCAATACATGGAATATGTAGCTTCAGGTCACTGCAGTGGAGATTCTATGATAGGTCTCTGTTACTTCTGTACTTCTTTTCTATTACTGAGAGAACCCTTTTAAGAAATTCACCAGTACATGCTAGAAAGAGGATTTTAAGGTGTCTAAAAATAATAATAATAATAATAATAAAATGCAGTAATTAGAATGAGAAAAATGTAAAGATTAAGCCAAACATGTCCTAAATAATTACAAATTATTAAGATACAAGAACTCGTATGTGTTACTTACACTCCTGGGAAGATCTGTGGCGAGAAGTGAATCTTAAGTGGCTCCGATTCACATCTTCAATGGGGGATGGCGACCTTTAATAAATACATAAGATGAAGAAAGGTCTCAAGAACAATATCAATACAGATATTAAGAAATCTCCAGCTGCTGAATCTCAGGAAAGATTAACAAGAAAAGTGGGATTTATTCAGTGACATGTAAGAAGGAGGGAGCTTTCTGCAGAACTCTGCGACCATCAGACCAGTATGGATTGAGGTTTTGGAATAAGGCTACATGCGCACTTGCTGCGTTTTTTGCTGCGTTTTTTGGTGCAGTTTGTTGTCAGAACGTTTCTGACATTTGACTTCCCAGCAAAGTCTATGAGAAGTCAGATTTGCTGCGCACATTGCAGTTTATTTGTCAGCGTTTTAATTGTCAAATGTTTGTGACCAAAAAAAAAAATGCAGCATGTTCATTCTTCCTGCGTTTTGTCAATATTTGTCAGAAAAACGCACCTACAATTACAAGCATTTTTTGTGACATTTCCAGGGCTCTCTCTGACAAGGTGCAAGTTTTGGTTGCAGTTTGTGAACACAAAAAGATGCAGCATGCGCATGAAGCCTAACCTTTTTCCTCATAGGGAAAACCTCTCTCAGATGGGGGGAAAAAAAGGATATAGAAATACTAATATAATTATATATATAATATAATATATATATATATTATTAATTATATATTAGATATATATATTATATAATATATATATTATATATAACACATCACACACACACACACTCACACACACACACACACACACTCATATATATATAATATGAGGGTAAGAAGAGGCTTAAGGACAGGCAC